>NC_041383.1:77381205-77406378 GCF_002162155.2 Triticum dicoccoides
CGCTGCTGCCCCCTTCCCGATCTAGAGTCCTCCTCCGCCGCCCCTCCCTTCCACCACCTAGTCGCCCCCTCAGCAGATCAAGCGAGCCGCCCAACCTCACCGGCCTCCTCCTTCTCTTCTGGTCAGATCCGACGGGCACATCTTCCTGCAGCCACGAGCGACCACCCCGGCCTCCACTCCACCGTCGGCATCCTTTCCCCTCCCTCTCCGTAGATCCTTTTGAGCAGCCACCTCGAGGGTGTCGCCGCCACCAGCGGGAGGGGGAGGGCGCTGCCATCAGCCGCGGTGGAGAGGTGGAGCCCCGGCACCCCCGACGGCTTCGCCGTCCCCAGGAGCCACTTCACCCCGCGCCTGAGCGCCAGCTGCTGCTCCTATCGCGTCACCGCGCGAGTGAGCAGCGGCGGATTCCCCGTACGTGAGGGCGAAGCAGGCGCATGTAACACGACCGACCACCACCGCTACCATCAGGCGCGATCCCTTTCGCTTATCTGCTGAGGATGGATGGATGGATGGATGCAGGTTCGTGTGGGACGAGGGAAAGTACCCAGGTCGCCAAGATCGAGGATGACATGAAGGTAACTAACTCTGCTTCTCTCTCTATTCATTAGCCCACTTCTTCTTCATACTGACCAAATCACGCATGGATGCCAGTGAGATTTTGGAACATTGGCAGCAACTTAACACTGCATTAGCTAGGCTAGTTGGGTACTGTATTTTGGACAGTGTTGATCTTGCCTGCCAAGTGCAGTCTTAGTTTTATACATACCTTCATTTTATTTTGTGCTCATAGATGCAAATAAGTGTTTTGGTTGGATGTTACATTTACAGAAGGACTGAATATGCCCTTTTGTCTAGTACACCCAACACCACCTGAGGATCAAATTCACTGTTAGAAAGTTAGAAATTGATATTACAGGTTCCTTATAGTGCAAACCAAAGCAGCTACTCCAACAACCATCAAATGAAACCATGTTTTTTAAAATTAAAGGGTCTGATTGATATTGGTCCTTCTTTTGACAGATATAATATGTATACTTTATTCTCTTACAACTAATAACATTTTTAAACTTCTTTTGGTCGTGCTTTCGCTTTCACTACAGACCAGATCAGTGGTGAACGAAAGAAACAAGTGCACAACTAGTATCAGTGGGCTTGTATTTTTCTTGTGTAGCTGCTCTGCACTTGTTGTACAGCAAGTTGATCACTATCTACCCTGCTGGGAATTTTCACTTTATATAAAATTTTGAGAGGCAAATGCTGGCTAGAAACTCAACTCTGCTTCTTGTTGTTGCAGTTTCAGGCTTGTTGCATAGTTCGTAGCTTCAAGTGTACTCTGGCTTCTAGCCACAGTGCACTACAAATTATTATAGAATTACAAAGTGTACACAACATTGCACCTTACACATTCTTCTCTTGTGAAATCAAATGCCATAACTGGGCATTCTTTTATCAACTTGCTGTATATTTGCTCTGCTTTAGGCTACTTTATAACTTGTGCCTTTTAACTTGATGTACATAGCATGCAATTTTTTACTGTATCACATTCACACATGATACTCTTCATATAGAGTTGTTTTCCGAGCTAGTTCTGTTTACTCTTAATATAGGTCTATTTTTCACCAATACTTGCCTGCTATGCTATAGTAGACATTGTTCATATTTATTAGCTAAGTTTGCTTGTCCTTGGTATCTATATGCATGCCATTTGTGTTTCAGGCTTTCTCTAAAATGAAATAATAGGCCTATTAGTCACCAATACTTGAGTTAATCTAACTCCTTACCTGCTATGCTATAGTAGGCCTTGTTCATATTTATTAGCGAAGTTTGCTTGTCCACAGTGATCCATATACATGCCATTTGTGTTTAACGTTCTCTGAAATGAAATAATAAGATTCACACTCCATGGACCAGGACGACCACAGGGACCTCCACGGTGATGATGAAGCCTACACATGGTCGAGCTCGATGGAACAAGAGTGCCTCAGTGTGGTGCAGCCGAGTTGGGCCACTCCGGTGCATCAGGAACTCTGCATGCTGCTGTCCTTTGTCTCATTATCTTAACTTCTGTTGCCCTTTGCCTCATCATCTTAACTACTACAGTAGTAGGAGTATTTTATATGCTGTTCATTTCTTGGCCGCCCAACATGTTTGCTAATCATCCATCTGCCTCATGTTATATGATCCCTACCTAGTAACTTCATTGTATACAGACTTGTGGTGTTGGTTCAATTTAGTCAAATTAATATATATACTGCTATGCCACAACTACTACTACTGTCTGCATTTAATCCTGATTAGTAGCTTCATCCATAAGTGGCAAACAAAAAAATGTTGATTTTCATCTTATCTCTGTGACAACCAATGGAGTTGAATTGCAGCATGCATGTCAAAGCTGGGTTCAATTCTTGGGCAATATATGGTAGTTTCCACTCTTCACGCCCAAGATTAGTATGCTGCAGCTCTCCCTCCTCACTCCATACATCCAGGTACTAGTTACCCAACGAGCAGCCCTGCACCTCGCTGGATCTCGCCCAAACCCCGCTCATCTTGCTGCTTGTGGCAGGGAATACTCTCTGTTGAGTATTTTGAGGAATGAATATCTGTTAAATATGGAGTTAGGATCATCTAATAAAATTTCTACTATATAGAATATATATGCATGAAACTGAGATTGCTAGCATCATTTACACAAGATACACCCTTTGAATTGAATTGATTGGTTCAGTTTCGTATATTCTTCACCCAGCCTTCTATCATGCTTATAACTAGTGCTCTGCTCATGTTGTTAGACAGGATTTTCACTTCCTGCCATCCCAACCTTCTATCATGCTTACAAGATTTTTCTTTGCATGGCAGTAGCACCAGTACCTTGCTGCTGTTGGGAACGGAAGGGAGCTGTTCCATGCATTGAATCTGGGGAGAAAATCACCTTCGGCATGTACACCATCACCTTGGGCATGCTTGTGCCGCTGCTGCTCGGCCTCAACATGTCCTGGAGTGCCATTAGCGCCGCCCTCACGCTCATCTTCCTCGACTTCAAGGACGCTCGCCCCTGCCTCGAGAAGGTAATTGTGTGTCCATCCATCTGCAGTTAACTAAGTTGTGCCCCATTGATGTCCTACTAATGTTAATTGTTACTACCATGGTGCTGATGCTGTTCAGAATATGATATGTGCCTTAATTCTAAGTTCTGGTCTCTCTTAAGAGACATTTCTAGCTTTTCTGACTCAAAGTTGTTAACTTGGTACTGCATGAGTTTTACTACTGCTAACACAGAGAGTATTTACTACTGCCAACACAGAGACTTTGTATGCATGCTACCTAATGAGTGCTTTCTTTGTAATATTTCACCGTCGTATGCATAGGTTTATTCGGTTTGAATTCTGCATGACATGAAATAGATATTTACAGTGTTTTTCTCAACTTGTTTTCACTGTCACTTGATATATACTTGCTTGTACTTGAAGCTGTGGGTTAATGTTGGTGGTTTTGTTCTACTTGGATGCATTGGTACCCATCATCGAGCGAACGGATGCAACAGCGGCAAGAAGCTCATGGCTGTGTGCATCTAAAGCACACCATGGACACCATCCACTTCCTCATAAATGCTAACTCAATCTAGATCATCGTCGACACTATCATCCACACGTATCTTCCTTGGTTCCCTTTATTCTCTCCTGCCTTTGTGAAGTTTAGTATGCGTGTGCTGACGAGTATTGTTAAATCTTGCCAGTTGAATGTATGGTCGTGATAGTAGAATGGTATTTTGTTTTAGGTGCAATGTGTTGTAGTGCAGTTTTTTTGCACAACCTACATATGTGCCATGCATATTCATATTGTTTCTCTGTTTCTTATATGAACTACTATCTCATTTTAACTAGCTCGACAACAAAAAGCATGGTACTAGCTGAATGTTGAATGGTCTGTTCTTGAATGGTCTGTTCATAATATATTTGCCCCAGTTTTTCTCATTCTTTTCTGATTCATGTAACAGGATGACAGAGGAAGCCATGTTGCTGTTTTGTTTGGTCTCAGCACTGACTATCACCGTCGAGCGAGTCCGGTGTGTTGTTCATCTGACTATGGTTCCAGCCCTGACTACCGAAGTTTTTGTCCTGTTGAAGTTGCATAGAAATATGAGAGAGTCCAGCGAGTCCAGGAGCTTGTGAAGTAGTACTATATTACACTTGTAGAGCTTGTAAAGTATTGTATTATACATGGCCCTTTGTACTGGCACGGATAGAGCTTGTAAAGTATTGTATTATGTGTGTTTTTTGTCTCTGCGAATCTGAATACTACTTGAAATATGAAGAATATGAGTCTGATAGATGGGACCCACTTACCTGACAAATTGAAACCTGTTACTAGAACCTGACAACTGGGACCCATCTGACTAGTGGACCCATTTAATAAAAAAGAAATGAAATTGTTTAGCCAAAATGGCCGCAGCCCAACAATAAAAAAGGCTGTCATATTGGGCTAGGCCCATGATCCTGACCAAAAATTGATGAAAAAAACACAAATAGGATGAATTGTTGGGCTCGGCCCATGTAGAAAATCGAATTGGACCGGGCTAAATCTTGTGCCACATCAGCTTGCCACGCTGGATGCCTACGTGGCCTGGGGGAGGTTGCTAGTGACCAAAACGCCACAGTAGGAATATTTTGGTCGTAAACGTCTTTCACCATTCCAGAAGAAAGGTCGCTATAGTCAGTTTACGACGGCCAGCTTTTGACCTTCTGTTTTTGGTCACAAAAAGGTCATAAATGGAAATTTGTGACCTTTCAGTGACCAATAGTGGTGGTCATAAGTTGACATATTTCTTGTAGTGAATGCTTTGTCTGTTATTGTTTGGAAAGTAATTGCTGTTATTACATGACCCAAAAAAACATTTTGTGCCACATCAGTAGATGCACAGACATCACAACAAGCATGCTGACTGGATAAACATTTGAACCTAGCTATTATGAAGGAAATTTTGTATTGACAACAGTTTTAGATAGCAGGAGATGCCTAGCATGCTCTGCCTCTGCTAGCTTATTTCTGGCTTCTTCCATCTCTTCTTTGGCTTGGGTGAAGAGAGCATCTGATTGCTCTATTCGCTTCTTCAGGAACTCGGCTATATTCTCAAGGGCTCCTGCACGCTTTCTTTCAGCCTTTACTAATGCCATGAGGACACAAACATCTAACGACTCCACCTGGCTTGTGTGTAATCCAGCATCATCTGGGAATTTGCACCTTGTGTCTAATCCAACATCATTATGGAACTGGCACCTTGTGTGTAATCCAGCCTCATTTTGGGAACATGATCTCGAGGTTAACCATACTTCCCTCCTCGCAGGAACTGCATCCTGACATGAAGTTACTTATTTTTTAGATCAATACTCAGAGCAACCTAGATCCACTTAGTAGAAGCCAGATAAACAGAACTCGGAGAAGTGAATTCAAAAGGAAAAGAAATATAAAAACAGACTACAAGGTGAGAACACCCACTTCCTACATCAAGCTAAAAACGAAAGCATTAGGACAATTAAGACTCTTCTTATTACACATCGAAGAACACCATGCTTAAGAGAAACAGAAACTACAACATATACACATCGAAGAACACGAGGCGAAACGAAAGTAATTGAAAGGGTGTTACTTACCAAAGCTCGTTTTACAGGTTCGGTGCAGCTCCTCTTTAACTTGCCATGCTCCTTGAAGATGTCCCGAATATCCCGTGTTTGGTCTTCATTGATCCTCTGCATGTTCGCACTCGTGGTTTAAAAATCTCAACATGGAAAGAAAAATATACTACTAGTAATACTCGCGCATCTTGTGGGCAACATTAAAGCACTCATCTGCCATGTTAGAGCATCTCCAACAGAATCACAACGCGTGGCGCTTTAAAAAAGCGTTTACAGTGTTGAGATCGAGAAGTAGATACTAGAGAGTAGAGGATAGTTCTCAGCATAGATAGATAAAAAAAAGATAATTCAAGTACTCCTCATCGTCCCACTCCTCCTCGGTGATGTCTGATACGTATCCAACGTATCTACTTTTCCAAATACTTTTGCCCCTGTTTTGGACTCTAACTTGCATGATTTGAATGAAACTAACCCGGACTGGCGCTGTTTTCAACAGAACTACCATGATGATGTTTTATGTGTAGAAAAGAAAAGTTCTCGGAATGTCCTCGAAATCCATGGAGGCACTTTTTAGAATAAATAAGAATTTTTGGCGAAAGAATCAAGGCCAGGGGGGCCACGGGCTGTCCACGAGACAGGGGGCGCCCCCCCTAGGGGAGCGCCCTCCTATCTCGTGGGCCCCCCGGACCTCCTCCGACCTCAACTCCAACTCCATATATACCGTCTCGGGGAGAAAAAGTTCAAGGAAAAAGTTTCATCGTGTTTCACGACACGGAGCCGCCGCCAAGTCCTAATCTCTCTCGGGAGGGTTGATCTAGAGTCCGTTCGGGGCTCCGGAGAGGGGGATTCGTCGCCGTCGTCATCATCAACCATCCTCCATCACCAATTTCATGATGCTCACCGCCGTGCGTGAGTAATTCCATCGTAGGCTTACTGGACGGTGATGGGTTGGATGAGATTTACCATGTAATCAAGTTAGTTTTGTTAGGGTTTGATCCCTAGTATCCACTATGTTCTGAGATTGATGTTGCTATGACTTTGCTATGCTTAATGCTTGTCACTAGGGCCCGAGTGCCATGATTTCAGATCTGAACCTATTATGTTTTCATGAATATATGTGTGTTCTTGATCCTATCTTGCAAGCCTATAGTCACCTATTATGTGTTATGATCCGACAACCCCGAAGTGACAATAATCGGGATACTTCGCGGTGATGACCGTAGTTTGAGGAGTTCATGTATTCACTATGTGTTAATGCTTTGGTCCGGTTCTCTATTAAAAGGAGGCCTTAATATCCCTTAGTTTCCACTAGGACCCCGCTGCCACGGGAGGGTAGGACAAAAGATGTCATGCAAGTTCTTTTCCATAAGCACGTATGACTATTTACGGAATACATGCCTACATTACATTGATGAGTTGGAGCTAGCTCGGTGTCACCCTATGTTATAACTATTGCATGAGGAATCACATCCGGCATAATTATCCATCACTGATCCATTGCCTACGAGATTTTCACATATTGTTCTTCGCTTATTTACTTTTCTGTTGCTACTGTTACAATTACTACAAAAACCCAAAAACATTTACCTTTTCTGTTGCTACTGTTACCATTACTATCATACCACTTTTGCTACTAAACTCTTTGCTGCAGATACTAAGTTATCTAGGTGTGGTTGAGTTGACAACTCAACTGCTAATACTCAAGAATATTCTTTGGCTCCCCTTGTGTCGAATCAATAAATTTGGGTTGTACTTCACCCTCGAAAGCTGTTGCGATCCCCTACACTTGTGGGTGATCAAGACTAATTTCTGGCGCCGTTGCCGGGGAGCATAGCTCTATTCTCTGAGTCACTTGCGATTTATATCTGTTAATCACTATGAAGAACTTGAAAGACGCTAAGATCAAGATTTTGCCCTCAACTACGAGGGGAGGTAAGGAACTGCCATCTAGCTCTGCACTAGATTCTCCTTCCGTTATTAGTAAGCTTGCGACACCTAAACCTGCCACTGCTATGAATTCTGATATGTTACATGTTATCGATGATGCCACTTCTGCTTTGCATTATACTTATGATGAAACTACTTCTGTGCGTGATACTACATAGCCATTAGGTGAATTTTTAGATGAACAACTTGCTAGAGTTAGGGGGAATGAAAATATTGAAGATGCTATTGATGATAGTGATGATGAACGTTCCCCCAATGATTATGTTTTACTTGTTGTTCCTAAGGGTTCTGTTATGAACAAAGAAGCTGCTGAAGCTATTCTTGCTTGCAATGATAGATCTGATCTTAAGAAATTATTAGCTAAATGGAAGAAGCAGTCTCTTAATGCTAGAATGAAACCCGATCCTACTTTTCCTACTTCACCTATCTGTGTTACTGATAAGGATTATGAATTCTCTGTTGATCCTGATATTATTACTTTAGTTGAATCTGATCCTTTTTATGGCCTTCATTCTGAAACTGTTGTGGCACATCTTACCAAGTTGAATGATATAGCCACTCTATTTACTCATGATGAGAAGTCTCGCTATTTATATATCCTTAAGATATTTCCATTCTCATTAAAGGGTGATGCTAAGACTTGGTATAATTCTCTTGCTCCTGGTTGTGTGCGTAGTCCCCAGGATATGATTTATTACTTCTCTGCTAAATATTTCCCTGCTCATAAGAAACAAGCTGCCTTGCGGGAAATATATAATTTTGTGCAAATCAAAGAAGAGAGTCTCCCACAAGCTTGGGGGAGGCTTCTCGGTTGCTTTATGCTTTGCCTGATCACCATCTTAAGAACAATGAAATACTTGATATCTTTTATAATGGACTAATCGATGCTTCCAAGGACCACTTGGATAGTTGTGCTGGTTCTGTTTTCAAGGAAAGAACAGTTGACGAAGTTGAAATACTATTGAATAATATGTTGACTAATGAAAATAATTGGACTCTTCCCGAGCCAGTTCCTGAAGCAATTCCTGAACCAATTGAGCCAACTCCTGAGCCTATTCCTAAACCCACTTCGAAGAAGAGAGGTGTTTTATTTCTCAGTCCTGAATATATGCAAGAGGCAAAGAAATCAATGAAAGAAAAAGGTATTAAAGCTGAAGATGTTAAGAATTTACCTCCTATTGAAGAAATACATGGTCTGAATATACCGCCTGAAGAACTACATTGTCTTGATAACCCAACACAGGTAGTGAAGGTAAATTCTCTCTGTAGATACGATAAAGTTGAAATACCCTCTACTAAATTGCATAGCCCATGCTTAGATGAATTTGATGACTTTATGGCTAGACAAGAAAGTTTTAATGCTTATGTTGGTAGAGAGTTAAAGAATAATGCTTTCGAGATAGGACGCGTAGGTGATAATCTGGCTAGAGTTAAAGATGAACTTCACCGCGTTAGCAAATATGCTTCTATGGTTGCTACTCAAGCTAAGCAAGTACTCAAAGCTCAAAATGATTTGCTTGATGAATTGAATAATAAAAATGAGTTGTTGTTAGAGTGGCTACTAGAACTGGTAGAATGACTCAGGAACCTTTGTATCCTGAAGGCCACCCTAAGAGAATCGAGCAAGATTCTCAGAGAAATAATCTAGATGTTCCTAGTTCTCCTAAGAAGAAGAAGAAAAAGAAGAATGATAGGACTTTGCAAACTTCTAGTGAACCTAATGTAGAAACACCTGAGAATCCCAATGATATTTCTATTTCTGATGCTGAAACGCAATCAGGTGATGAACATGAACCTAGTAATAATGTTAATGATAATGTTCATGTTGATGCTCAACCTAGCGAAGACAATGATGTAGAGATTGAACCTGCTGTTGATCTTGATAACCCACAATCAAAGAATCAACGTTATGATAAGAGAGATTTTGTTGCTAGGAAGCACGGTAAAGAAAGAGAACCATGGGTTCAGAAACCCATGCCCTTTCCTCCTAAACCATCCAAGTCAAAGGATGATGAGGATTTTGAGCGTTTTGCTGAAATGATTAGACCTATTTTCCTACGTATGCGCTTAACTGATTTGCTTCCTTATGCAAAATATATGAAGGATATCATCACAAATAAAAGAAAGATATCGGAAGCTAAAATTTCCACCATGCTTGCTAATTACACTTTTAAGGGTGGAATACCAAAGAAACTTGGAGATTCGGGTGTTCCAACTATACCATGCTCCATTAAAAGAAATTATGTTAGAACTACTTTATGTGATCTTGGAGCCGGTGTTAGTGTTATGCCTCTCTCTTTATATCGTAGACTTGAATTGAATAAGTTGACACCTACTGAAATATCTTTGCAAATGGCTGATAAATCAACTGCTATACCTATCGGTATTTGTGAGGATGTGCCTGTTGTGGTTGCAAATGTCACTATTTTAACGGACTTTGTTATTCTTGATATTCCCGAGGACGATAGTATGTCTATTATCCTTGGTAGACCTTTTCTTAATACTGCAGGGGCTGTTATTGATTGCAACAAAGGCAATGTCACTTTTCATGTTAATGTCAATGAGCATACGGTACACTTTCCGAGGAAACAATCTCAAGTTCATAGCATCAATTCTATTGAAAAGTTCCAACTATCATTTTTGGAGGTTTTGAATTTCCTCTCCCTACTGTGAAGAAAAAGTATGATATTCTTATTGTTGGGGATTTTCATATCCCGTTGAGGTAACTTAGTGTTATTCGAAATTTCTCCGGTTCCGTGTTATTCGGAATGAGTTTCTTAACAAGACTTGATCAACCTTGTTAGTGGATTCATTTTGATGATCACGAGATGGATGAAACTAGAAGGCACAACCTTCTGTACCCTCCTTTTACTTTCTGTTATTTAGAATAAATAAAGCAAAAATAGTATTATCTGTTTGTTTTCTGATTTATCCGTGCAATAAAAAAATAGTCCAAAGATAAAAGTGCTCCAAATGCCCTGCAAATTTAGTATGTTTTTTTCTGGAATATTTGGGGATTTTAGGCACTAAAAACACTACAGGAGGGCCAAGCACCAGGCCACGAGAGAGGAGGGCACGCCCTCCCCTGTAGGGCATGCCCCCCTATCTCGTGGGCCCCTGGTGACTCCCCTCCACTTATGCCAGCACCCACACACTTCATCTTCTACCCAAAAAAACCCCATCCAGCTCAAGCCCGAGTTCTAGCTCGTTTTGGTGTGATTTTCAATCTCTTAGCTCAAAGCTCCATTCGCAAAACTGCTTTGGGATATGGTTGCTTGGTATGTGACTCCTCCATTGGTCCAATTAGTTTTTGTTCTAGTGCTTTATTCAGTGCAAATCCTTGCTGCCTTGGTGACCCTGTTCTTGAGCTTGCATGTTAAATTTTTGAGGTGCCAAGCAATTCCAATACATGATATAGGCTCTAGGCACTTGTAGGAGTAGTTGCTATCGATCTTGTTTAGTTTTATGCACTTTTATTTTGAAGTTACTAAAATTTCAGAAATTTTCAGAAAAAGAAATATGCTTAGAAGAATGTACCAAGGTGGTTCCTCGGCAAAGAAAGGGGCAAGGATTGGTATACAAGAGCAAGATGTTAAATTGCCGAGGGATGCATATGTATGGGCTTGTGAGTGGCCATCCGATGATTTTATGGTCAAAGCACGCTTCAATGAGGAATTTGACGCGTATGTGCGTAATGCCGAGCTAGAGGACTTCTTACTAGATAAGTGCCCTCAATATTATCATTTGACTGATTCCTTTCTGCGGAGGTTCGAATATATTTCTTCGCGTAATTCTCCTAGCGTTATGTTTGATATTTATGATACATCTTATACCATGGATTTAGAGGATTTCACAACTGCTTGCAAACTACCTCAGTGGGGTAATATCAATGATCCTCGCAAATCTTAACTTAGAGATTTTCTTGCTAGTATTACTGCGGGAGAATCTAGGGACGTAGCACAACCTACCATAGGGAGCATTCATTTTCCTGCTATACATTACTTTGCTCTCTTTATTGGTAAATGCATTAACGGTAAGGACGAAGTAAGTCACTTGTGTGCTCCTGATCTTTGTGTCCTCAAGAGTGTTGTGTCTGGTTACAGAGGTTATAACTTGGGGGCAATAGTTGCACGTAGGTTGCATAATATAGTAAAAAGGGAAATTTCTTTGGAGGAATTTATGCAACCCGTGTGGCAAATTTTCTTAATATAGCTCCACGAGAGGGGGATATGATTGTATCTCCTGTTTATTTAGATAAAGAAGCTATGTTTGATCATCAATTTCTTGAGAGGAATGAACAATTCCTCCATTATCGACTAATCTATGATAGACGCAATGTCGTCCCTGTCACTCTTCCTGCTCCCTACCTTTTTGATTATCAGGCAAGAGGAGGATATGTTATCACCAGGGAAGAAGCCATTGAATATGAGAGGGGAATGGAGGCAGCTCGCCAACACGCTGCTGCCCAGGAGGCCGTTGCCTCTTCATCTCAGTACAATCCCAGTTTCACTTATGGATATCAGCGAGGCGGTCCTTGGTATTAAACCAACTTAGGCCAAAAGCCTAAGCTTGGGGGAGTACGTATTTCTCACCGACTTTACATTCATGTTCACACAGTAGTCATCGGTGCTCATACTGTTTCATTGTATTATCCATGTTAGTTTAAATCTCCTTTTCTGGTTTTCTTCTTGTGTGTTCGATAAACCTTAAGAAAAACCAAAAAAATTAGTTAGTTTAATTTCCTTGCTTGTAGTAGAAATTAAAATGAAAACCCAAAAAGATTTCTCGTTCTTCTTTTACTTGTTGGGAGCTTTCCTGTGTAAATAGTTTTATTTTCTTTTCTTTCTTCTGGGGGTTGAGAAGACCATATTGAAATGCTTAGTGGCTCTCATATGCATGATTGATTATTTATATTTAGGTCCCATATTACTTGTCTTATCTCTTGAGTTGAATGCTTGTAGATTCCAGCTTAGTCCAATGCACGCGCACTCCTATTATTATACACTTCGTTCGGTCGTGTGAGTGAAAGGCAATAATGATGATATATGATGGACTTATTGGGATGAGAAAAGCTGGTATGAACTTGACCTCTCTTGTTTTTGTAAATATGATGATTCATCGTTCCTGAGTCAGCTATTATGAAGTAAACATATTTGCAATGACACTTAGAGATTATAGTTGCTTGTGCCATGCTTGATTAGCTATGAGTTATAATGGTTTACCTTGCGTGCCAACATGCTATTAGAATGATTATGATGTGATATGATGGGATGGTATCCTCCTTTGAATGAATTGAGTGACTCGACTTGGCACATGTTCACGCATGTATTTGAATCAAATCAACATAGCCTTCATGATATTTATGTTCATGGTGGATTATATCCTATTCATGCTTGTATCCGGTGTGAATTAATTTTAATGCATGCTTACGACTGTTGTCGCTCTCTCAGTTGGTCGCTTCCCAGTCTTTTGCTAGACTTCACCTGTACTAAGCGGGAATACTGCTTGTGCATCCAAACTCCTTAAACCCCAAAGATGTTCCATATGAGTCCAGTATACCTTCCTATATGCGGTATCTACCTGCCGTTCCAAGTAAATTTGTATGTGACAAACTCCAAACCTTCAAATAAAATTCTGTTTTGTATGCTCGAGCAGCTCATGTTTCAACTAGGGCTGCCTATATCTTCCATGCTAGGTGGGTTATTCTCAGAGGAGTGGACTCCACTCCTCATTCACGAGAAAGGGCCGGTAACCGGGATGCCCAGTCCCATGATCCAAAAATATCAAAGAAAATCAAAATAATTAAACAAAACTCCACTAGGGCTGTTGTATGTTGGAGGCACTCGTTGTTTCAAGCAAGCCATGGATTGATGCTTGTTGGTGGTTGGGGGAGTATAAACCTTTACCATTCTTTTTGGGAACTGCCTATAATGCATGTAGTATGGAAGATACAACCATCTCATAGTTGTTGCGTTGACAGCAAAAGTATGCCGCCCAAAATGTTATTCAATCTCTATTTTAAAATCGAGCTCTGGCACCTCTACAAATCTCTGCTTCCCTCTACGAAGGGCCTATCCATTTACTTTTATGTTGAGTCATCATCCTTCTTATTAAAAGCACCCGCTGGCGAGCACACTGTCATTTGCATTCGTTATTATTGTTTTATATTGGGTATGACTTGACTGGATCTCTTTTACCATGAATTACAATGTGTTAGTCAGTCCTTGATCTTTAAAGGTGCTCTGCATTTATGTTTTGTGGTCTCAGAAAGGGCTAGCGAGATACCGTTTTGTTATATCATGTTATGATTATTTTGAGAAAGTGTTGTCATCCGAGTTTTATTGTTATGACTCGCTAGCTGATTATGCTATTGATATGAGTGAGACCAATGTGTTATTGTGAGTATGGTTAGTTCATAATATTTGCTGAAACTTGAATGCTGGCTTTTCATGTTTACAACACCAAGACCAAACAGAGTTTGTAAAAGTTTTTCTTTATCACTTTCAGTTTGTCAACTGAATTGCTTGAGGACAAGCAAAGGTTTAAGCTTGGGGGAGTTGATACATCGCCAACGTATCTACTTTTCCAAACACTTTTGCCCTTGTTTTGGACTCTAACTTGCATGATTTGAATGAAACTAACCCGGACTAACGCTGTTTTCAGCAGAACTACCATGACGTTGTTTTATGTGTAGAAAAGAAAAGTTCTCGGAATGTCCTGGAAATCCACGGAGGCACTTTTCAGAATAAATAAGAATTTCTGGCGAAAGAATCAAGGCCAGGGGGCCCACGGGCTGTCCACGAGAAAGGGGGGTGCCCCCCCTAGGGGCATACCCTCCTATCTCGTGGGCCCCCCAGACCTCCTCCGACCTCCACTCCAACTCCATATATACCGTCTTGGGGAGAAAAAATCAAGGAAAAAGTTTCATCGCGTTTCACGACACAGAGTCGCCGCCAAGCCCTAATCTCTCTCGGGAGGGCTGATCTGGAGTCCTTTCGGGGCTCCAGAGAGGGGGATTCGTCGCCATCATCATCATCAACCATACTCCATCACCAATTTCATGATGCTCACCGCCGTGCGTGAGTAATTCCATCGTAGGCTTGCTGGACGGTGATGGGTTGGATGAGATTTACCATGTAATCAAGTTAGTTTTGTTAGGGTTTGATCCCTAGTATCCACTATATTCTGAGATTGATGTTGCTATGACTTTGCTATGCTTAATGCTTGTCACTAGGGCCCGAGTGCCATGATTTCAGATTTTAACCTATTATGTTTTCATGAATATATGTGTGTTCTTGATCCTATCTTGCAAGTCTATAGTCACCTATTATGTGTTATGATCCGACAACCCCGAAGTGACAATAATCGGGATACTTCTCGGTGATGACCGTAGTTTGAGGAGTTCATGTATTCACTATGTGTTAATGCTTTGGTCCGGTTCTCTATTAAAAGGAGGCCTTGATATCCCTTAGTTTCCACTAGGACCCCGCTGCCACGGGAGGGTAGGACAAAAGATGTCATGCAAGTTCTTTTCCATAAGCATGTATGACTATTTACGGAATACATGCCTACATTACATTGATGAATTGGAGCTAGTTCTGTGTCACGCTATGTTATAACTATTGCATGAGGAATCACATCCGGCATAATTATCCATCACTAATCCATTGCCTACGAGCTTTTCACATATTGTTCTTCGCTTATTTACTTTTCCGTTGCTACTGTTACAATTACTACAAAAACCCAAAAACATTTACCTTTTCTGTTGCTACTGTTACCATTACTATCATACCACTTTTGCTACTAAACACTTTGCTGCAGATACTAAGTTATCCAGTTGTGGTTGAATTGACAACTCAACTGCTAATACTCAAGAATATTCTTTGGCTCCCCTTGTGTCGAATCAATAAATTTGGGTTGTACTTCACCCTCGAAAGCTGTTGCGATCCCCTACACTTGTGGGTTATTAATGTCCTCCTCCGACGTCTGACTGTAGGCGTGAAGATACCAATCATCGTCGGATTCCCAGGGCGACGCTGCTCCTAGGCTCATGTTGAACTGAGCGTTCGCTTTTCGCCTACGCTTGTCCTCGCAATAGGCGGCTCGCTCCGCCCTTCTCTTATTCCTCTCCACCCTCCTTTGCGTGTAGAACTCGCGCCCGTTGATGATGTCCTGCAGGAAGTGTTGGCGCCACAGCGCCATGGCTTTCTTGTCCATCTCGGCGATGCTGAGACAGTGCTCCCGCCTCCAGTTGTCGCGACGATCCTCGTCGGTGCTAAGCCGCGGCAGAGGCGCGAGCTCCTGCGCCCGCTCCCGTGTCGGCATGTTGGGGAAGTTCAATGTTCTATGAGGCCACCGGAGGCGCCACGCCGCCGCGTCGTATGTGTGGGCGGCCTCATTGGCGGTGTCGAAATTGACGAGGCCGAGGCGCATCTCGCGGAACCGGATCTCGGCGGAGAAGCCGCCGGAGGGGCACACGCGGACGCCGCGGTATCCCCAAGTTTCCCGGTGACGCGGCGGCATGGTGGCACGGCGGCGGCGAGGCGAAAAAGAGCGGGGATAGAGCGGTGGTGAGGCACAAAGCGGGGAGAGAGCGGTGGCAAGGCATAGAGCGGTGGGAGGGTGTTGGATTTTATAAAGCGTGCCGGACGCCGCGCGCCAAAACTAGTGCACGCCCGACCGCTTTTTCCCGCGCGCGCGCGATCCTTTCCTGATGTCTCTGCTATCTCTACTCTCTTCTCTACTGTTATATTTATTTTATATTTTATATTTAATATTTACCTCTACTTCCTTTACTGTCTACTTTTTTCTCTATACTTGTTTTTCTTGCAATATAGGCCATCCGATTTATATCTGACAGATAGGAAGGAAACAAATGGAAATTTTGCAAAAAGATACCCATACCCCTCTCCGGATTTGCAAATAAGGCCTTCCCTTGTTCATCATTTTCTCCCACAAGATAAACTACTCATACAAATGCATCTTGATGCGTGCAACACATGGGCATCTTGCTAGTTCTAAAAACCTTTCCATCATTTGCCATACTACTGGTTGTAGATGAAAAACCCACCCAAGCACAACGCGATACAGGAGTGACGCACAATTACAAGCTGATATTCTGTTGGACAATGGATGCTATAACCAATTACTTTTACAGGAACAATAGCACCCAGGAAATTTGAAGGGTAGGTATGAACAAAATACGAACTGCACATGTACTGCTAAGTGATTCAATACACACAATACCAATCGAGGAGGAGAACGATGGTCGCGACAGCCTCTGTGAGTCATGGTCGGCAACGGGAATCAGTTCATTGTCCATGACGGTGGTACTTCTGCGCTTGGCGTCGACTTTCGGGAAGCAGATCCGAGACCGTGGAAGACGATGCAGGGGAAGAGGCTCCATGTACGATGACGATGGTGGACCAGCTCCAGTGCAGCGTACGAGGTCGTCGATGAGGCAGATGCGCTGCGGTGGACGAGTGCGCCGATGTAAATGGGAGGAGCACGAAGGCTGCGGTGCCGTGGAGAAGTCTATTTTGCGGTGGGGATAGAAAATGGGGAGTATTCAGGTGTACTACTCTGGGTGCCGGGGTGGGGTTGGCTGGGTAGGGTGAACCCTGAAGTTACGAAAACAGCCCCCTACCAAGCGTCATCCGTAGACCTGTTCCGAAGGCTATGATGGTAACTTCCCACTACTCGAATCAGGGTCGCAGGAGATTTTCCCGCCGACCTCAAAATTTTGTGACACTGGACTCCCCGTGTGGCATGTTGAGTGATTCGGATAAGCAACGAGCGAGTAGTAGTAGTAAACTCTGCATATTAGGTTTGACCGAAGTCAAACTTCCTAAAGTTTGACCAAGTTTATAGAAAAATATAAACATTTACCCTAACAAATATGTATGATGTGAATGTACATGCAATAATGAATCTAATGGTATTTATTTGTTATTGTATATGTTAATATTTTTTGTTATAAGCTTTCTGAGAGTTTACAAAAATTGACTTTGACCAATGCTAATACGCGGACTTAAATAAAAACAGAGAGAGTACACATTTGTTTTCTTAGTTTGTAGTGAACTAATCATTTGTTGAAATTGTGAAATAAATATATTAGGCTATTGACTTCGAATGTAATGGTCTATACAATTCAATAGTTACAATCATTGTCGAATCCCAAGATGTATACAAGGTCTATAGTACTTCACAACATGCTCAAACTCACATAACCCCAGTCAAATAAGAATCTAAATGCATTTCATAGTTATTACTTTGTAGGATGCAACAAAAACAACCATAACTCTACATCAGCCATTATAGAAGCAACATTTTGACATATCCCAATGTGTGAATGAAACATGCAGAGAGAGCTTTTGAAGATGGAGCAGATAGAGCGGGAAAGATTGTGTGTATGTGGACGAGAGAGTAGGAGACAAACCTAATGAGTCAGAGAGAGAGAGAGAGAGAGAGAGAGAGGAAGAAGTTAGGTGTGTGAGAAAGATGGAGACATGTAATATACGTGAGATGCGTGTGCATCCGGATTCTATATACGTGGAAGGAGAAGAGACAACATGTTTGATGAGAGAGCTAGAAAAACATGGACGAGAGGGGAAGGATCTCGTGGGTTGAGGGATTGACAATTTTGTGTGGGGGAGAGAGGGATTGGTAATTTTGTGCAAGAGAGAGAGAGAGAGGGTGGGGGGAGGAGTCAGTCAGCCGTCGTTACATCACCCTGCTTACAAATGACCCCGCATTCTCTAGCACGGTGTGGTCGCTGAGGGAGTCCTGGATAAGGAGGTATCCGGACAGCCGGACTATATACTTTGGCCGGACTGTTGGACTACGAAGATACAAGATAGAAGACTTCGCCCCGTGTCCGGATGGGACTCTCCTTGGCGTGGAAGGCAAGCTTGGAGATTCGGATGTAGATCTCCTTCTCTGTAAACCGACCCTGTGTAACCCTAGACCCTTCCGGTGTCTATATAAGCTAGAGGGTTTAGTCCGTAGGATAGAACAACAATCATACCATAGGCTAGCTTCTAGGGTTTAGCCTCTCTAATCTCATGGTAGATCAACTCTTGTAATACTCATATCATCAAGATCAATCAAGCAGGAAGTAGGGTATTACCTCCATCGAGAGGGCCCGAACCTAGGTAAATACCGTGTCCCTGGCCTCCTGTTACCATTAGCCTTAGACGCACAGTTCAGGATCCCCTACCCGAGATCCGCCGGTTTTGACACCGACATTGGTGCGTTCATTGAGAGTTCCTCTGTGTCGTCGATGTAAGGCTCGATGGCTTCTCCAACCTTCAACAATGCCGTCCTGGGTGAGATTTTTCTCCCCGGACAAGTCTTTGTGTTCGGCGGCTTCGCATCGTGGGCCAACTCGCTTGGCCATCTGGAGCAGATCGATAGCTACGCCCCTGGCCATCAGGTCAGGTTTGGAAACCTAAACTACACTGCCGACATCCGCGGAAACTTGATCTTCGACGGATTCAGGCCCGTGTCAGGAGCGCCGAACGATCATGACGTGCATGACCTAGATCTGCAGTCAGACAGTATTCGGAACGTCGCACCTGCTACAGCTCCGGACTTTGTTCTAGAGCAGGTCGTGCCTTCCGAGGACGGGTGGATGGACCCCGCCCCGAAGGCCGCACACTCATAGGCTTTGGAGCCAAACATAAACTCCTCTCCTAAGGAAATATGTATCTCCAGACCCTCGGACTTGTCTCCGGCCGTTTGTTCCGGACCACGTGCATTCATGCCCATCGAATCTAACTAGGCTCCAGCTATGGAGTTCGCCGCCGTGGATATCTTTCAGCACTCACCCTTCGGAGACGCGCTAGATTCATTAAGGTCTCTCTCCCTCTATCAGGAGACTCCTGGCCGAACTATGTCCGGCTCGAGTGGGAAGCTAGCGACGAAGAAATTCGTTACCCACCCACCACCCACTTAATAGCCACGGTCGATGACTTGACCGACGTGCTTAACTTCGATTCCGAAGACATCGACGGTATACACGATGATGCGGGAGAAGAACAGGAACCACCGCCCATAGGGCGCTGGACTGCCACCTCTTCATATGATATATATATGGTGGATACTCCCAAAGAAACCAATGGCGATGAGGCAACGGGAGATAACCCCTCGGGGAAGAAATCAAAACATGGGCGTCATCGGCGCCGCTCCAAACCCCGCCACAACAACACCAACACTGGAGAAGAAAATCCCGATGGTGCCGAAGAGGAATAAGATCCTGATCAACCCACCTTCAAGCAAGCCGAACAGGAACACAGGCAGGCTAGCCCAGACGAACAGGCAACGGACGGATACTTGGAGGATGATAACTATATGCCTCCCTCTGAAGACAAGGTGAGCCTCGGTGACGACGAATTCGGCGTACCATAGGATCCCTTAGAGCAGGAGCGCTTCAAGCGCAGGCTTATAGCCACTTCAAGAAGCCTGGAAAAGAAGCAGCAGCAGCTTCAAGCTGACCAAGATCTGCTCGCAGACAGATGGACCGAAGTCCTGGCCGTCGAGGAATATGGACTCGAGCCCCCGAGCAGGGGATACCTAAAGCACAAACCGCTAGAAGAAGAGGACGAAGAGCCTGAACTTCTAGCACAAGATG
The DNA here is from genome assembly GCF_002162155.2 of Triticum dicoccoides. NCBI lineage: Eukaryota > Viridiplantae > Streptophyta > Magnoliopsida > Poales > Poaceae > Triticum > Triticum dicoccoides. The sequence continues at coordinate 77,401,414 of NC_041383.1, forward strand.
AGACTGACCGGCCACCCCGTGGCCAGGATAAAATGGCATATCAGGCCGGAGACCAGCCCGCACCCCCACGCCGGTTCACTACGGCCCGGGGCAATATGCAAGACCTGCGAGATATATTGGAAAACAACGTAAGACAACCAAGATCGATCTACGGATCACGGGGGCGCGCCACAGCTCATGACACCGATCATCATGCCGAATACAATACTGATAAATCCGGCTGGGACGGATATAACCAACCAGACCTAATCGGACTACGCCGCGACATAGCCCGGCACAGAGGCGCCGCACACCCCCTTTGCTTCACTGATGAAGTAATGGAACATGAATTCCCAGAAGGGTTTAAACCCGTCAACATCGAGTCATACGATGGCACAACGGACCCCGCAGTGTGGATCGAAGATTTTCTTCTCCACATTCACATGGCCCGCGGTGATGACCTACATGCCATCAAATACCTCCCACTCAAGCTTAAAGGGCCAGCTAGACACTAGCTGAATAGCTTGCCAGCAAACTCCATCGGCAGTTGGGAAAATCTTGAGGATGCATTCCTCGATAACTTCCAGGGCACCTACGTGCGACCACTGGATGCTGATGACTTAAGTCACATTACCCAACAGCCCGGAGAGTCAGCCAGGAAATTCTGGACTCGGTTCCTAACTAAAAAGAACCAAATTGTCGAATGTCCGGACGCCGAGGCCCTGGCGGCCTTTAATCATAATATCCGTGATGAGTGGCTTGCCCGACACCTCGGCCAAGAAAAACCGAAGACCATGGTGGCCCTCGCGACACTAATGACCCGCTTTTGCGTGGGTGAGGTCAGCTGGCTGGCTCGCAGTATTGCTATTCCCGTGTGCATGATACCAGCTAAGATACCACCATTATGGCAAGACTTAATCATCGCATGCAATAATTTAGTGCACCTTGAAATATGAACATGTGTGGGGCGTGCATGTTTTTAATGACTTGAGACTATACCTAGCCCGGCATGCAAGATGACTTATTATGCACCGTTCCCCATACCCGCAGGAAGCCCGTTCGTCTCCAAATATTTTCCTCTCCATGTGTGGAAACAATATGCCTGCCAAACTCTCCTTCTCCCTCCGGCGGTCCCACCACTCCACCCCGTGTGAAAAAATCTGCATACATGACTCTCCTCCCCCCACGCTCGTCCATTCCGTTGTGACTAGCAATATTTCCACCCCTTCGCTCCCCCGTAATTTACTCCAACAAATATGCCCACGTAGCTTTTACTTAACTTCAGGTGCATTGAGTCACTGACATATGGGCCCAACTAGGGACTGGCCCACATGTCAGTGATGCAACTAGACCTGCAGTTAAGTTAGTGCAGCTCAGTCCATATCTTACACAGGTGTGCCATAGCTCTCTATAAATACCGCGCCTCCCATGACATCGCTATCTCCTCCCCCTCACATTCACGTTCATCGCTATCTCCTCCCCCTCCCTCTCACGTCGACCACCATGGCATCGCCCCTCCCAAGCCCTAGGAGCCCCTCGCTGCGCCGCGCGGACGGTCACGCGTCACCATTCCGTTCCTCTCCACCACTAGTCGAGCAGGACGCGTCGGTGTTCCACTCCTCACCGCTACGCGACACGTCGCTGTTCCATTCCTTGCTGCCACTAGTCGAGGAGGACATGTCGGTGTTCCACTCCTCGCTGCGACGTGACGCGTCGTTGTTCCGTTCCTCGCCGCCACTAGTCGAGGAGGACGCGTCGGTGTTCCGCTCCTCGCCGCGACGCGTCGAGGTGGACGCGTCGGCGTTCCGAATCTCGCCAGCACGCGCGTCGGAGGACACGTCGGCTCCCCGTTACAAGGAGAATGCCGTGCCGCCTGGCGAACCCCCTAGCCTTGAGGAGTTTTGGAAAGAAATGGATGTCGCCTTGTGGGAGGCTTTGCCTCCAGCAGAGTGCGCCAAAATAGAGGCGGAGAAGAAGGCCGAGGAAGAGAAGCCCACCGCAGAACAGGCTGCCTAGGAGGCCTATGTCACGTCCGAGAGAGTCGGGCAATTGGATCTTTGGCAGAAGGCTCGTGTGAGGGCCGTGAGGGTGGCGGAGGACGCCAGTGCCGATGCCCTGAGTGCAGTCGGGGCCAAGCACCTCATCTACGCTTGGCGGTACGTGGACCGGGTGCACGCTTCCAGCAAGGAGGAGTACCTGTTGGCGCCGGATCACCACACCGGTGAGATCGTGCTCGCCCGCCAGCAAGCCGCCAATCAGCACCTCACGAGTTGCGAGGCTGAGGAAGAGGCATTGTATCGGCGTGCTGGGAAACGGACACGCACCAGGGCACTCGTATCGCGCCGCAAGCGCTCCTGCGAGCATCGTGGCTTTTAGGAGGAGTATAATTTTGGTTTCGTAACGATCTCATTAGTTTTGGGACGCAAATGATAAATCCCGAACGTTTAGGAATTTTTAGCGTCCTTAATTAAGTATGTAAAATGGAAAGTTTGGAAACCTTATGTGTTCGTATGCATTTTGCAATTACGTGCATATAGCACAAACTTTACTATATGCTATCGGACTACACGTCTCTCTAGATATATGCTTGCAGACTATGCTACTCCCTCCGTCCAGGTCAATAAGTCATCTTTGGTAGTGCACCGTGACCAAGAAGGAGGGAAGACTTGTACACCTAGACAGAGGGAGTACTACTATTACTTATGTACGTGCAAATGCACGTTTTAACATTACGATGCGGTTTTTGTAAAAGTAGAAAAACAACACAAGTCAAGCTTGTGAAACTATTCAATGCAAAAAAAATGCAAAAATGCTCGTTTGATTGTTTACTTTTAGCTTCCTTCTCTGTGGTTATTTCGCTGTCGTACTTTGTACGGAGTATCTCATTGGTTGGAAAGGCACGCAAATTCCCAAACTGCTTCCTACACCCTGTATCGAATTTTTTGCCTAACAAGTTGTGTCGTGCAATTGGAATTCCAACTTGAGTACTACTACTAGTAGGAGTACCAGGGGCCAGTTCTTTTAGGCTTCTAGATTAGTAATCCCATAACTACTACCTCCGTCCTGGTTTATTGGTCCCAATTGTAATCTGTGTCAAATTTTGATCATAAATTTAACTAATGAAATGTTAGTGGATGTCACATGCACTACTCCATCCGTCTAGGTGAGTAAGTCATCTTAGGCTGTGCACCATGACCAAGGAGGAGGAGAAAATGAGAAACATTAATGTTTATTTGCTAATTAATAGTATTGCATGCAATGAACTAACCACTACATGTCGTGTTTGATATCTCAAGTCATTAAAAGCATGCACACTCTTTATCTCTTATTGGTTGATATGTCAAGAAACAAGAAACGAGGTAGAAGTTAATGCACCACACCTAAGTGTTTTGGGATTATTTGGTTTTTGTAAGATGACTTACACACCTAGACGGAGGGAGTAACATTTTATCAGTTAAATCTTTGGTCAAAATTTAGCACAAATTACAATGGTGAGGAATAAACCAGGATGGAGTAGTAGTTTAGAAGCCCAAATAAATGAGTGAGGCGCCTTATTGTTACTCTCCACTGTGACTAGTCTTGTGGGAAAAGCTGGGGAAGCCGCCAAAAGAATTGGCCCTAGGAGTAGTAGCTAGGGATCGAGTGTGCGAGATGAACTGGAGAAAGTAAATGCAGAGAGATGAAATGCAAAAAAGACGGAGGGATGTGATGGTTGCTTGTCCGTTTATTTTACCAGGCCACTTATTACTGGAAGTGGTTGGATTTTGTGATATGACAGCTTTACTGCCGCGCCACGAGCGGGGTGAGAGGTCAGACTCCCGTGCAGCGCCGCCCTCTACACTTGTACTACATCGGTCGTGGTTTATTAGTGCCCCATTGTATTTGATTGAAGATTTAACTGACAAAATGTTAGTGCATGTCAACAAAAACTATATCGTTGGATTCGTATTTGAACATAGTTTTGAATGATATAATTTTAGGTGACATGCATCAGCATTTATCGTACTATATATAATGTTAGTTCAATTTTTGGTCATACTAATCTACAGTAGTAAGGTGCCCGTGTGTTGCACCGAAGAGTGAAATGCATTGATCGGGGAGCTGTTTATTTCACTAGTAGAAAAAGGGGCTAATCTGAGACACATTAGTGCCGATTTGATTTTGACCCGGCACTAATGTGTCCATTAGTGCCGGTTCCAACGGCTAGGCGGGCGGACATCAATAGTACCGGTTCGTGGGCAACAATTAGTATCGGTTCATGCCACGAACCGGTACTAATGATGTTGTGTCAGGCCGTGGGCCCCACGAACTCCTTTAGTACTGGTTCATGTCATGAACCGGTACTAGAGTTTCTTATTAAGCTGATTTTTAGTCCCACCTCACTAGGAGAGAGGCAGTAGGAGCTGTTTATAAGCCGTGAGTGCAGAGACGATGGAGAGGCGCAATGCTCACCTGCGGCTTGCTTAGCTTCAAGCCTTTCGGAATAGAATAGATTGCACGGAGCTGTGTGCAGTGTAGTCTACCCTATTCTGAAAGGCTTGAAGCTAACTAACGAGCATTGCACCTTTTTTTATTTTTAATAACTTATTAGAACTCCGGACTTCTTGTGTTACGGCAAAAACTGGATGCACTTTGTGTACAAACTGGACAATATCTTTCGAAGTATCAGGGCCGGTTTCGGACGAAAACTCATCTGTTACACCGCCACTTCATTTTTTAAACTTATTACAACTTCAGACTTTTTTGCGTTCAGTACGCACCATTCTAAGCCACGTCATCAATTTTCAACCCTTTCTGACATCACTTGCTCCCCTAGCACGAACCGGTACTAAAGAGGTTGTGACAGGGCTATTTTTAGTCCCACCTCACATAGGAGTATAGCATGTGCGAAAGAGTAGAGAGGGTCACGGCAAAAAATAAAAAACTATATAAAAATTACTCAAAAATAAATAGAAGAAAAACAAATAAAGCAGAAAAGAAAAAACT
>NC_041383.1:77407057-77407364 GCF_002162155.2 Triticum dicoccoides
AAGAAGAAGAAGAAGAAGAAGAAGAAGAAGAAGAAGAAGAAGAAGAAGAAGAAGAAGAAGAAGAAGAAGAAGAAGAAGAAGAAGAAGAAGAAGAAGAAGAAGAAGAAGAAGAAGAAGAAGAAGAAGAAGAAGAAGAAGAAGAAGAAGAAGAAGAGGAGGAAGAAGAAGAAGAAGAGGAAGAAGAAGAAGAAGAAGAAGAAGAAGAAGAAGAAGAAGAAGAAGAAGAAGAAGAAGAAGAAGAAGAAGAAGAAGAAGAAGAAGAAGAAGAAGAAGAAGAAGAAGAAGAAGAAGAAGAAGAAGAAGAAGA
>NC_041383.1:77407701-77408698 GCF_002162155.2 Triticum dicoccoides
AAAAATAAATAGAAGAAAATAAATAATGCAGAAAAGAAAAAAATATATATAAAGCAAAAATATTCACAAAGAAACTAAATACTGCAAAAAAACTACTGAGAAATAAATAGAAGAAAAAATAAAGCAAAAAAGAAAAAACTATATAAAAATTACTCAAAATAAATGGAAGAAAATAAATAATGCAGAAAATAAAAAAATATATATATAAAGCAAAAATATTCACAAAGAAACTAAATACAGTAAAAAACTACTCAGAAATAAATAGAAGAAAAAAATAAAGCAGAAAAGAAAAAACTATATAAAAAAATTACTCGAAAATAAATAATGCAGGAAAAAAATTTATAAAAAAATGTTGTGGCGCTGCCTAGTGGGCCTGCCAGACCTAGGGTGTGCAAATACAGGCCCAGAAGGGCCAGCAGGCTCATAGGGTAGCGCGCCCTAGTTAGGCCCAGAAGCCTGCTATATAGAGGAGATCGAAAGGGCAGCCGCGCCTGGGTTTATAAAATAGTGCGGCTGCCCTTCGCTCGGCGAGGTGGGACTAAAAGTAGCGCACTGCGGGTGGCAGCGCATGGCCTTTAGTACCGGTTGGTGGCTCCAACCGGCACTAATGTGTTGCCCTTTAGTACCGGTTGGAGCCACCAACCGGTACTAAAGGCCCTCGTTTCCCGCCGCTTGGGCTGGCCAAAATTGACCTTTAGTACCGGTTGGAGCCACCAACCGGTACTAACGGCCCATCATGTATATACTACACTTACGAAAAATCAGTTATCTCCTTCCACTTCTCGCGCGACAGGATCGACCTATTGCGCCGACGCCGCCGCCGCCACACCGCCGTGCCGTCGCCCCCGCCGCCCGTCGTCGCCGCCCCCGCCGCACGTAGTCGCTGTCCCCGTCACCCTTGCCGCCCCCGCCGCCTGTCCCCGTCGTCGCCGCGTGCCCCCGCTGCCCGTCGTCGTCGCCGCCCCCGGCGCCCGTCGTCCTCATTAATATAACTAGT
>NC_041383.1:77409376-77423086 GCF_002162155.2 Triticum dicoccoides
TGAACTAATTAAAATTTAGGTATATGAGATTATTTGAATTAATATAACTAGTTTATTTTCAGTAAATGCTTAGTTGAATTAATATAACTAGTTTATTTTTAGTAAGAAAATTTAGGTATATGAGATTAGTTGAACTAGTTGAATTAATAGAACTAGTTTATTTTTAGTAAATGCTTAGTTGAACTAGTTGAATTAATAGAACTAGTTTATTTTTAGCAAGAAAATTTAGGTATATGAGATTATTTGAACTAATTAAAATTTAGGTATATGAGATTTTTTGAATTAATATAACTAGTTTATTTTTAGTAAATGCTTAGTTGAATTAGTTGAATTAGTTGAATTAGTAAGTGTTTAATGTTTCGCCTATATGAACATAGGAAATGTCGTCTGACGATGGAAAAAATTTCATTATGTGCGAATACTGTGAAGACCATCACGACCAGTGCGACAGAAATTTCCTTGTTGATGATAGACGATTTAGCATCAAGATGGATGAGACCTTCGAATTCGATACAGTAAGTCACAACGACAAGTGTCTGTTTTCGTAATTAAGCATGACTTATATATATATGCTTCATTTGCCTGACTTATAATTTTTTATTTTCACTATTCTACTAGCGCAAACCCTGCCATGCAAGAATTTTTGTCTTGGATAAGATAGGTTTCAATGATATGGAAACTATGGAGGTAAAGAGAGTTTACCTGAAAACTGAGCATGGTTATACTTTCAATGTCAAAGTATACAATGCACACACGTACACCTATTTTGAATGCAAAACTTGGCAAGCACTATGCCAGACTTATGCATTTGGGCCTGGTATGGTTATCACCTTTGATATTCGTCCGGAAGATGATACTAAAGGTAATAGAGACATATGGGTCAATGTGCAGACGCCTCCAATTCTACCATTATGTGAGTTCTTCTCAACTATATTTTTGTCTTTGATATTGCCTATTCAAAAATAATTGACAACTAATTTATATTGACAGCTTATCTCCATTCAACCAAACATGTCCCGCGCTTGGTAGACATGACCTACTACTGTCCCGGAGCTGAACTAAACTGCGAGGAGATAAGTCATTATGTTTCATGGCTTGAGGATCTTCATACTGTCAAGACAAATTTTCTTCCTGCACTTAGAAATGTTAGTACTCAAAATGTGCGACCAATAGTGATGGTATTGAACTACGGTCACATCTATTTAGGAATGATGGTAAGATTTTTATTATTTGTCCTCAGTGCATATTTTGCATACATAACTGTTTTGCTAAACTTTCATTACTAAGTATATTAATTAAGTACTATACGATGTTCTTCAACAGGGACTCCCGATGACAGTTATGCCTCAGGGGATCGAGACTAAAGGTCGCATGTCAATTGTTAGCTTACGGCCAAGATATCCTGCATTGCACATGAATGCATTCAGGATTTCTAGAAGTGATGAATGCTTAATAGTGAAAGATTGGAGGAAAATTGTTAACGATCGCAGAGAAGTACTAGGGGGCAGCAATGAGAAGTGCAGCCCATGATTAGGAGACAGGTTCATTTGCATGCTCCAGTATGATGAATCAGGAGAGCTATACATGTTCTATGCTATTTTACCAGAGAGAGAGTAGCTAGCAGGAGTGATTTAGCATGCTGCTGTTAGTACTTGTCCTTTCATGTCCGTGATCTTCGTTCTGAACTTAATCTCAAAGAGTGACTTGCTTTCGTGGTGTTATATATGAATGCTTATAATATCATGACAATCATGTTGAACTCGATGATATTTTTGCTTCTGGTACAAGTGAATGTTTCTTCTTTAAGCTACTGTTGGTGGTGATTAGATAGCGGTAATGACTATGATGATTAAATAGTGATAATGACGACTACGATGATTTTTAGCTAGCTAGCTCTAGAGTATGTTGATGATATGATGCAAGAGTTTTTATATTAATAATATGATGATATGATGAGTAATTATTATATCATTTAATGAAGGAAACCACATATTAGTTTCAGCTGGATGGATCCTACCTAAGTGATCAACTATATATATGCCATATCCATATATATTATACTTGATCACCTAATTAGGTGATCAAGTATATAATATCGATATGGCATATATATATATACTTGATCACTTAGCTATAGCTAGCTAGATCCTCCAGTCGAAACTAATCTGTGGTACTTTCACCTAATGATTTAACAACTCAGTATAATGTAAAACAATCACTAAATCAAATTAAAAACACAAAACTAAAGCAAATTTTTTTAAAAAAACACCCAAACATTTAGTACCGGTTGGTGTTACCAACCAGTACTAAAGCCCTATGCGCACCCGGGCCTGGCTCGTGCCACGTGTTCGCACTTTAGCACCGGTTTGTGACGAACCGGTACTAAAGGGGGGGGACCTTTAGTCCCCACTCTTTAGGGCCGGTTGGAGAACTGGCACTAAAGGCCATTACGAACCGGCACTCAAGGCCGGTCTGCACTAGTGTTTTGACAAAGGATGTGGGGGTCATCTCATGTGTAACGGGTATCGATAGGTTTCTTCGGATATTATTTCATCTCTAGAGCTCAGAAACATCCGGGTGAAATAGATAAAATGTATCTTTTGCAAACAAAAGTGTTCAACTGTTCAACCTGCATCCAAAACTTGTGAAGAAATAACACTTATTGTGCTTTGCAAGAAATGATCTTTAAGAATTAGTTTTTGAGTATCGATTGTTATACATGTTGGCTACAGATGACATGGCACTTTCTTATAGTCAATAGTTGGCTGTACTATTAAGTTATATTAACCATGCCTAGACGGAGGGATTAAATCAGGATGACTTGCTAGGGGGAAGAGGAGATGTAAGAAATGGTTCATCATAAGTCTTTCACCAGTACTGTAGTAAAAATTCAGACATGGAAGATTCTAGACTAAACCATAAAAGGATACAGTTTTATTCATGCGCGATACTCCAATAGAGCAAGATCCTGCATTGAAGTCTCCACATGCTTAGACAGCGGATTACATTGAGCGAAGACTAATGATCAACATTTAACTTGAAAATGCGTATGTCCAGGTGAACCTCCTTGGAGTCCCCGTGCACCGCGTCGGCGGGTAAAGGATGCCATTGGTTTTCCAAGTCCACATTGGCGGGATAGTCCCAGCTCCCCAGAGTCCAAGTCCGTTCGATGAGGCTGGTGTCGCCGCCCACGTGACCCGGAGGGGTAGTAACACTGACCACGCACCCGTACATTAGCCTCATGTCAGTGTCAGCGTCAGCGGCGTCGCCCCTGACGCACATTACAGAGACGGGGCGGCGGCCTGTGCGGGACTCGCCGGTGCCCATGATCAAGAGGAAGACGCTTCCGTCCTCCTCGGAGACTAGCAGGCGGCGGTGATCCTCCAGAGATTCCGGCATGGTGAACGGGTAGCACGTTTCGTACTTCATGTTCTCCGTCAAGGGCCAGCAGTGACCATTGCACGCATCCGTGAGGTGATGCACCATGTCTGTCGGCGAGCCACAAAACGGCATCGGGCACACATAGCAGTGGACGAAGGGCTCCGTGGAGGCATCGACCAGGCCATCCATGAAACGGGAGTGGCTGTAGGGGACGTTGCGCCTGTTGAATACATGAGCAAGTTACTACGAGATTTAATCCTAATAAGCACAAACTAAATCATGAGGGCTATAACAGAGATGAAACTAATCATGTGGACTAGCATAGTAGTAGGATACAGAGTAGAAACATGAATTCTACAACGATTTCGAACAGGAAGGACAGAAACACATACAGTGCAACGGGAGAAGCACCATTGTCGTTGAGGTTGTCGCCCATGTCGTTGAGGAAGAGGTTGTCGAGGTCGGGGAAGAAGTCGTCGTCGGTGAAGTCATGGCTGCCAGCAGTCGCGAGAGTGCGCTCCCCAAATTTCAACAGCGCCCGCCGAATGTAGCGCAGGAGGGAATGGCTGTAGGGGACGTTGCGGCCGCCGAATGGAGCGCAGGAGTAGTACATGAAGCAGTAGATGGTGTCCTTACTAGTACTCCCTAGTCTCTATCTATCTATATCTATATCTATATCTATACTCTTATAGAAAACCGAGTTGGTGATGATGGTATGCCTGCCATCTTGTAATATAGACCGTCCGATCTGTATCTGACGGATAGAAATCCAATTATGACAATTTTACAAAAGATACCTGCACCTCTCTCCACATTTACAGATAAGGCCTTGCCTCGTTCATCCTTATCTCCCAGAACCTCGTGCTCCTCCCTATGTCTCTATCTCTACTACTCTTCTTTGTTTTTTATAACAAATCGAATAGTGCTGTGCCGTCCGCTGCACGCTCGACTGAACACGCCTCCTCACCTCCATCATCACCAACTGAGTCTTTTATAGGAGTAGGTGTAGAGAAAAACCGAGTTGGTGATGATGGTGTGCCATGCAATGCACGGGCATCTTGCTATTTTTTGCATATAAGTCCAAACACCACGTAGACACAGTCTTTGAGCACGGTTCGTAGTCGTTCCACGCTCGGGCATTAAAGTTTGTAACTATTTTAGATTAGAATATACTACTCCTCCGATGCTAGTAGTAGAGCAGAGTCCTACTCTACTACTCTACTCAAGCCAGTTAGGGCATAGTACTGTAGTAGGTACTGTAGGGAGTACCAGTACTGTGATCACTCAAGCAAGTTGTCTCGCATCGACATGACCCTACGCTGCTGGTATGTGTCTCATAAGTCAAGCGGCGTGTTGTAGTCATCATCACCTGTCCACTTCCCGCAGCACATATTCGCTTCTCCATCTTTGTCCGCACATAATCTCGTCCAATCTTCCATCCTCGCTCAGGCGCCTCACCCCCTCGTCCGAAACCCAAGCAGTAACAATGGCAGAACCAAGCAGCGTTCGCCAAAAGAGTGGCTGGAATTCGCTCCCCACAGAGGTAATCAAGCTCATTGTTTCGCGTGTGGATAATCTCAGTACCATGCCGCTCGCCGCGTGCTCGTCGGGGCTGTACCGTTTACTCAAAACCCTCAGGCCGGAGCTTTTTAAGCCAGCTCCTTGTTTGCTGATGCCGCCTGATCTTCAGAAATGGCATGTCACGCAGCATAATGATCGTAGGGTGGCAAGCATCAACCCCATTGACTGCGATCTGATCCCCGTCAGCCTCAACTACATTAACAGTATGTACTGGGACGGCATGAACACATCTTGGATGGTGCTCGTCGACGGTCGCGACAGCTGGATGCTCGTGGAGGTCTACACCTGGCGATTGATCCCCCTTCCTTTGATTAACACTGCACTGCTTTGGCACCGCGGCCCAGAATACTCGGAATCTTACAGTAGCCAACATGATACCAAGTTTGATTTGCTCAAGGTTGTAATCTGCCAAGTGCCCACAAGATTTGCGAATTATAAAGACTTTAGGCTAATTGCGTTCTTCAACCGCGGTCTCGCCTATCTGACAGGTCACTGCGGTAAGTGGATAAATCTGCACGTCCATCACAGGATCATACATTCTCCATGGTTCTCTGATGCCATTGAACACAAAGGGTTCATTTACGCTGTCAACCCCTTCTATGGTTGGACGTATTGCTGGCCTACTCCAGTCATCGCTACAAACGGCTCTTACTGCAGTAAGTTACTTTCCTATGATATCATGATGGCTTGCTTATATTACTGTGAACATTTACTGAAAAAATATTCATGCTCATAACATGTTGTTCTTAAGATTGACTAAATCAAGAGCCCTTTTTTATTTGGCTCCAACTTGATATGATGTTGTAGGCCGCCTGGTGTCCCTACCCTTCCTAATCCCAGAATCTATCAAAGAAAAGCGGCATGGCAGTTGCAGGTGGTTCCTGGCTCGATCAGACGATGGCGAAAGATTGATGATCGTTCGCACGTGCCGGGCGTGTTGTTTCACGGAATACAATCACAATCACTACAAGGTCTTTGAGCAGGATCCCAGCTTCTCTGGGCCTTCAGGAATTTTTGACTGGAGGCTGGTAAGTAGCCTTGGTATATGCTCTATGTTTTTCGGACTGAATTATCAGATTAACCAGGAGATAACCGACGGCAAGGATCATGATGGCAGCGCGGTTTCGTTCATTAGGCAAAACTGTGTGTACACAGCGTACCATGCATCTCTGCATGCACCATACCTTGATATGCGCCGCCACGCTCTACAGCCCAAAGTAGGAGAAAGGGTCGCAAGTATCAGACTTTGACCTGCTGGCTGGAGTTTCCCCCGTCAGGCACCCATCTGGTTCAAGCCGTCAGCCAATCTCCACAGCTTAATAAATAGTAACGTCTAACTCAGCCAGTTAGTTAGATGCGTACACTTGTGTAGTAGGATCTTTATTTAATTTGATGCATACACTTGTTTTTTTGGGTAGCCCTTTTGTAATGATGGCTGATGTTTGGTTTGGAAGAGAGAGCTACATCTTCACTCTTCTGGCCTGCTTACTGCTTCTATTGCACCCCCAGCCCTGGTTGTTGTTGCTGCTGTTTTCAATGTACAATCAATAGTATATTTCGTCTGTTGATTGAATAAATGTGTTGTTAGAATGACAAACACAATGTTTTGGAAGTCGTTGCACGGTTCGATCCTTTAGTGCCCCGTACCGTACGTAGCTCATACTATTTTTCGTACGGAACACATTTTGCACTTGTTGATAACATGCAGCCCACTGATGAAGGCCCAATAGAGAAGCCCATAATTAACTGGAAGGGAGGCTCTCACATGAATCCGGCCCAGGTACATGCTCATGGTCCCCTAAACATAAATAATTAAATAAATAAATAAAGCTAAATGCTCATGCACCAGTTCTTTGGGAAAATAGGTAGCCTAGTATTTCTTTTTGAAGAATACCCAAGCTAGGCCTATTTGTTTTCTTTGAATTACTGGGCTGCAAATCTTTCAAGACGAGGAGGGATGCATTTCGTCCTGGCCAAAGAGTATGGTGAATGTCTGTTAAAAGTAATATCAAAAGGGGTTGAAAATTCCCAAAAAAATATAGCAAATGGGATATTAGTTTCTTTTTTTGTTTTTGTTCTTCACTGATATCTTATACGTATTTCATTGGATTTAACATGACATAGTACTAATTTATTTTTAAATTTGTTTTAGTATGGCTATTAATTTTTGGATTAAGAATATTTCGTTCCCCAGCAAAAATTTGCGAATTCTCAAAATTTCCCATATGTTTAGTTAATTTTTTGACCCTGGTACTGACCAGAAAATGGCTAGCAATTCTAAAAATGGAAAACGGGCTGCAATAAATTCCATATGAATTAGAAAATGAGTAAAAAATGATAAAAATAATAGCAAATGGGTTGTACATGCCACAGATTTCGAGGCTGACTTGTTTACACAAGGCTTTGTCAGTGAACACACGATTCTAGCAGCAGTGACTGTTGGATGTCCATCCAACGGCCGACGTGCTTCTTCAATCTCTGATCTTCCTTCTCCAGCCGCCTAAACTAACGCCGGTGGGACAGCCCGCTCCCTCCTCTTGTGGCCTGCTGTGATGCCGCGCAGGCTTCCCCGGCCCACCCTACTCCCTCGGCTGGTCTGGCCGCACGCAATCAACTGCCTCCTTATTACGCGAAAAAAATGATTCCTCTCACTGACATCTGGGGCGCACCGGTTGTGAGGCTGGCCTGTGGGCCTACTAAGTTGACGCGTATGCAGGGCTTGTCAAGTTAGTCAACAAACGATTCTAGCAGAAGTAACCGTTGGATTTGAATCAAACGGTCCTGCTTCTTCTTCAATCGCTACTCTTCTTGCACCAGACACCCAAACCAGCGCCGGCGAGACCGCCTGCTCCTGCCTCTAGTGGTTGGTTGAGCTGCCGTTGAGGCCACATCGCCCCCTACTACTCCCACCGCTAGCCAGGCCCTGCGGCGACGGCAGCCTCACACCGCAGCCGAATCAGTGAACCCTCGTACTCCTCTCTGCATGGGCATCCACTGCCGCGTCTTCCCCGGCTCCGCGTCGTCCCCTTCCTAGGCCTCGCCGTCATCCACCGCCGTGGTGCTCTTGGCATGGCATGGTCAATGTGGTCAACGACATTCCATCAGAAGAGTATTGTACGTGGAGAGGCTGACAGCTGGGTCCATGGCCACAACCCAATTTTTTGTGATTTGCCAAGTAAGTCGCATTGTCAGGCATGCTGGGCTGCAAATCTTTCAAGACGAGGAGAGATTTCATTCGGCTGGCCGAGAAGATGGCCCATCAGTAATGAGAAATGGGTTGTACATTTTTAAAACACATCAAAATGGCAATTAGTTTCAAATATCTTTTTTTCATTTCGAGATTTTAAATTATATTAATTTTTATGCGTGGAGAATTTGTTGGATTTTATATTGATTTACATTTATTTTTAAAATCAGTTTGAATGTGAGTCGAAATTTCGGGATTAAAAATAGTTCGGACCGCACCGAAATATGCAAAATTTCGTATAATTTTTTAACCGTGGCTACAATATGGGCTGTAATGCTAACAAAAAGAATATGGGCTCCAAAAAAAACCTTAAGAATTAGCAAATGGGTTGTAAATTATTAGAAATAATGGCAGATGGGATGTATGTTGTTTTCCACAGATTTGAGGCTTTCCTAAAAAAAGGTTGACGCACAAGCAGTGACTGTTGGATGGCCATCCAATGGCTGTCGTGCTTCTTCAATCTCTGCTATTCCTGCTCCAGCCGCTCGAACAAGCGCCGGCGGGACTGCCTACTCCCTCCTCCCCGCGGCCGGCTCTGCTGTCGCGCAGGCCTCACCGCCCCACCGTACTCCCATCGCTGGCCTAGCCATCCCTCTACTCACCCACACCTGTTGTTATTGTCCGGTGACGGCAGATGAACCAGTAAACCCTGGTACAGTCATACTCCCCTCCGCGTGGGAAACAACTGCCGAGTCTTCCCTGCCCCCGTGTCGTTCCCTTCCTAGGCCTCGCCGTCGTCTACCGCCCTGGTGCTCTCGGTGCGGCCTGGTCAACATGGTCAACGACCGACATGCATCCGAAGAGGACTGTACGTGGAGAGGCCGATAGCTGGGTCCACAGCTGCATGCAAGGAAATGCCTCCTTATTACGTGCAAAATAATGATTCCTCCACCTGAATCAGGGACCCACCGAAAGGGCCTCTGTATTTCGCGAAAAAAACATTACCACCGCTAACAGCTCAGACCCACCAGCTATATCTTCGCACGCAAGGAAGTGCCTCCTTATTACGCACAAAAAAAATGAATACTCCCCCTGTTACCTGGGACCCAGTATAGTGGCAAGCTGACTTGTGGGCCTACTAAGTCAAATTAGTCAATATGCACGATTCTAGCTCCAGTGACCATACGATGTCCATCCAACGGCCGTAGTGCTTCTTCAACCTCTGGTCTTATTGCTCCAACCACCCAAACCAGCGTCGGTCGTGCCTCGTGCTCCTGCCTCCCATGGCCGGCTATGATGCGGCGGAGGCCTCACCGCCGCCTACTACTCCCACCGCTGGCCAGGCCATCCCTCTACTCACCCACACCCCCTGTCATTCTGCAACGATGGCAGCCTGACACCGCAGCGAACCAGTGCACCCTCGTACTCCTCTATGTGTGGGCATCCACTGTCGCATCTTCCCCGACTCCATGTCGTCCCCTTCCTAGGCATCACCGTCGTCCACCGCCCTGGTGCTCTCGGCGCGGCGTGGTCAACATGGTAAAGGAACGGCTTCCATCGGACGTGGAATGTACGTGGAGAGGCTGACAGCTGGGTCCACGGGCGCTGCAAGGAAGTGCCTCCTTATTACACGCAAAATAATTATTCCTCCACCTGACAGCGGGGACCCACCGGACGGGCCACCATATTTCACGAAAAAACGTTTCCATCCGTCTGCTGGGACCCACCAGCTACATCTTTGCACGCAAGGAAGTGCGTTCGAAAAAAAAATCAATTCGCCCCCCTGACTATTGGGACCCACCAGCTACATCTTAGCACGCAGAGAAGTGCGTGACAGTCGGGACCCACCTGGTCGAAGCGTACGTAGTGTTGTCATTCTGGGCGCGAACGTGTAGGTACATATATACTGGTGGATGTAGAGGCGCGCATGTGTCGTAGTAGAGGCGCGTACGTGTCATAGTAGAGGCGCGCACGTAGCACGTACACGTACGTATAGCGGCCAGTGTGCAAGAAAGAAAATATGGCCACGTATGTGTACATACGGGCGGCGTCTCGAACGCCTACTTGCACATACGTACGGCCAGGGCTCGTGTACATGACTAGGTCAGAACGGAGAAACAACATCGTCGTCGTGTTCATGGGGAGGCAACGGAATGCGTCGTGTTCATGGGGAGGCAACGGAATGCGTCGTGTTCATCGGGAGGCAATGGAATGCGTCGTGTTCATCGGGAGGCAACGGAATGCGTGGGAGCCAACCGGCTAGGTCGGAATGGAATGCGTGGTCGTGTTCATCGGGAGGGCTTGGATGAAACAGGCGATGGAAACGAGGCCTTGCGTACCACAGAACGGAGGAAACGGGCCTCCTACATTTGGAACGGGGTCCTGTTGATCGAGAGGGGTCTGGCGTACCGCAAAACAGAGGAAACGGACCTCCTACGGTCAAAACGGGGGTCCTGTTGATCGGGAGGGGTATGGCGTACCGCAAAAGGGATGAAACGAACCTCCTACGGTCGAAACGGGGGTCCTGTTGATCGGGAGGGGTGTGGCGTACCGCAAAATGGACGAAGCAGACTTGTGTTGGAGCGCTACGGTTGAAACGGCGGTCCTATTCATCGGGTGGGGTGTGGCGTACCGCAAAACGGGACTCCACGAGATACTGTTCATCTCCACCGTCGACCTGCTCCAGCCTCCACGGGCTACCATCGACCTCTCCTCCAGCCTCCACGAGCTCCTGTTCATCCAGCCTCCACCTCGCGCTACTCCACCGGCTACTGCTCAACTACCCCTCCACGGGCACCCCTCCACCGTGTACTCTTCATCCAGCCCTCCACACCACGGGGTCCTGTTCAACCACCCCTCCACCGTCTACTGTTCATCCAACCCTCCACACCACGGGGCCCTGTTCATCTAGAGGCAACGCCACCGCTCACTGTTCATCCAACCACCCCTCCCCCTGCAACGCTCACTGTTCATCCAATCGATCGGCTTCAGTTAGCAGCAGTAGCGAAGGAATCGCTCGATCGGGTTCAGTTAACAGCCATCGATCGCTCGGGTTCAGTAACGCGTAGCCTGCAGTGCAATCGCTCGGTTTCAGTTAGAGCTCAACGCCTCGCTCGGGTTTAGTTAGAGCCAACGCCTCGTAGACACGCGCGTACGTGTACGAGAGAAACACGCATCGCTTGGCCCCCGACCTCCCACTGTAACCGGGAACTCCCCGAAATTTTCCTCGCCCTCGCTTCTACCATGGTTTTTTCCGTCATGGACGGCCCAAAGAATGTCATGCAGCTGCGTCTCCGGCCTGCCCAGGACGAAAAGCCCATTTTCTGTCATGATTTTTTGTCATAGAAGTAGGAGCCCACCACATCTATGATGATACCGGGTTTTGCCACAATTATCGTCATAGAAGTGTCATATGTACGACAGAAAAAAATCCGTTCGGCCCAAAATGTCACGAATGTGTCTTTTTTTGTAGTGTTGGTCCCTGATTTTTTTCCGCTGCATCGGCTCGCCAGTGTAGGGCACCGGTGCGAGATGTAGCAACAGTTGTCTTTACACCGGTTTTGGCATACATAGTGGACGTCTTAGTGCTATTAGTTATATGTTACTAAATTTGTGCATGTACACACCTGTTAGTATCAATTTGCTGTCATCCAAACACTGTCGATATGTCATTGCAGTTATATTTACCTTCCACATAAAATGTTCAATTTGTTATTTATAGTACATGAGTAAGAACTTGTAGCATTGTTGTAGTTAATTGTAGCTTCTGATGTTTCAAATTTTGGTTGTTGTATCAGTAGCAATAAATTCATTTGCACATTGATCTTTTTGAGAATATATGTCATAATTAACCTGTTTCTTCAGTTTTTTAAAATAAGTATTGGTCATTTTCTATGTTGCTATAAACCAATTTTCCATACAATTGTTACTGATCTAGTTTTAAATATTATAGGATGAACGGAAGTGTTCTTACTTGGAGTGGGTTGATCAAGTGTGGCCACAGTCTTTGAAGATGTGCCTAGCAAAGCTCTGGACATTGTATCAGGAAGAGAACAGAGGTAGGCTTAGAGATAGTGTTGTCAACGCTGAAGAATATTTGAAGATGCAGGATAAAAATAAGAAGGTGGAGAAGGAGCTCATATTTTTTAAATCAGACTTTGCTAAGATGGTGTTGGCGAAGGAGGAGGCACTTTCCCAGTTGGCCAGTGCAAAACAGGTTCTTATTGAACTGAAAGCAGAGGTGGATAAGGCGAGCCTGGATGATCTCGATTAGGGAAATGAATATATTGTTCTAATATTATTCTTATGAAGTTGAACTATCTATATGTTGTACTTTGCTATTTTCCGGTAGTTATCGTACTGTGAAGTTAAAATATATCTATGTGCCTGATATGAAATTGGCAAACAGTTGTTCGATATGAAATGTGAATTTGCATAATACTGGAATTATTAATTGTAATCTAATAAACCTACTAAATGGGTCATGGAACTTTGCAAATGGTTCTAGCAGTAAAAATGAAGGAAATATGCCCTAGAGGAAATAACAAAGTTATTATTCATTTCCTTAATTCATGATAAATGTTTATTATTCATGCTAGAATTGTATTAACCGGAAACTTAGTACATGTGTGAATACATAGACAAAACTTATAGTCCCTTGTATGCCTCTACTTGACTAGCTCGTTAATCAAAGATGGTTATGTTTCCTAACCATAGACATGTGTTGTCATTTGATGAACGGGATCACATCATTAGAGAATGATGTGATGTACATGACCCATCCGTTAGCTTAGCATTATGATCGTGTCAGTTTCATTGCTACTACTTTCTTCATGACTTATACAAGTTCCTCAGACTATGAGATTATGCAACACCCGAATACTGGAGGAACACTTTGTGTGCTACCAACGTCACAACGTAAAAGGGTGATTATAAAGGTGCTCTACAGGTGTCTCTGAAGGTGTTTGTTGGGTTGGCATATATCTAGATTAGGATTTGTCACTCTGTGTTTCGGAGAGGTATCTCTAGGCCCTCTCGGTAATACTCATCACTATAAGCCTTCCAAGCATTGTAACTAATGAGTCAATTGCGGGATGAAGTATTACAGAACGAGTAAAGAGACTTGCCGGTAACGAGATTGAACTAGGTATGATGATACCGACGATCGAATCTCAGGCAAGTAACATACCGATGACAAAGTGAACAACGTATGTTGTTATGCGGTTTGACCGATAAAGATCTTCGTATAATATGTAGGATCCAATATGAGCATCCAGGTTCCGCTATTGGTTATTTACCGGAGATAGCTCGGTCATGTCTACATAGTTCTCGAACTCGTAGGGTCTGCATGATTAATGTTTGATGATGATCGGTATTATGAGTTTATGTGTTTTGATGTACCGAAGGTAGTCCGGAGTCCCGGATGTGATCACGGACATGAAGAGGAGTCTTGAAATGGTTGAGACATAAAGATTGATATATTGGAAGGTTATGTTTTGACACCTAAATGGTTTCGGATGAGTTCGGGCATTTACCGGAGTACCGGGAGGTTACCGCCCTCC
>NC_041383.1:77423277-77430165 GCF_002162155.2 Triticum dicoccoides
GCCCAATCTGAATTGGGATGGGGGCCGGCCCCCTTTCCTTCTTCTCGTCTTCCCCTTCCTCCCCCTCCTAGTTGGACCAGGAAAGGGGGGAGACCTACTCCTAGTAGGAGTAGGAATCCCCCCTTAGGACGCGCCATAGGAGGCCGGCCGGCCCCCTCCTCCACTCCTTCATATATGGGGGAGGGGGCACCCCATAGACACACAAGTTGATCAAATTGATCTTTTAGCCGTGTGCGGTGCCCCCCTCCACAATTTTCCACCTTGGTCATATCGTCGTAGTGCTTAGGAAAAGCCTTGCGCTGGTAACTTCATCATCACCTTCATCACGTCGTCGTGCTGATAAAACTCCCCCTTGACCTTAGTTAGATCTAGAGTTCGTGGGACGTCACCGAGCTAAACGTGTGCAGATCGTGGAGGTGCCGTACCTTTGGTTCTAGGATTGGTCGGATCGTGAAGACATACGATTACATCAACCACGTTGTCATAATGCTTCCGTTTTCGGTCTACGAGGGTACATAGACAACACTCGCCCGTCTCATTGCTATGCATCACCTAGATAGATCTTGCATGATCGTAGGAAATTTTTGAAATTACTACGTTCCCCAACAATGGTATCAGAGCCAGGTCTATGCGTAGATGTTATATGCACGAGTAGAACACAAAGAGTTGTGGTCGATAATAGTCAGACGGCTTACCAGCATGTCATACTTTGATTCGACGGTATTGTTGGATGACGCAGCTCAGACCGATATTACACATACGCTTACGCGAGACTGGTTCTACCAACGTGCTTCGCACACAAGTGGCTAGTGAGTGTTTGTTTCTCCAACTTTAGTTGAATCAAGTGTGGCTATGCTCGGTCCTTGTTGAAGGTTAAAATAGCACACTTGACGAAAAATTGTTGTGGTTTTGATGCGTAGGTAAGAATGGTTCTTGCTAGAAGCCCGTAGCACCCACGTAAAACTTGCAACAACAAAGTAGAGGATGTCTAACTTGTTTTTGCAGGGCTTGTTGTGATGTGATATGGTCAAGGCATGATGTGATATAAATTGTTGTATGAGATGATCATGTTTTGTAACAAAGTTATCGGCAACTGGTAGGAGCCATATGGTTGTCGCTTTATTGTATGCAATGCAATCGCCATGTAATTGTTTTACTTTATCACTAAGCGGTAGCGATAGTCTTAGTAACAATAGTTGGCGAGACGACAACGATGCTACGATGGAGATCAAGGTGTCACGCTGGTGACGATGGAGATCATGACGATGCTTTGGTGATGGAGATCATGAGCACAAGATGATGATGGCCATATCATGTCACATATTTTGGTTGCATGTGATGTTTATATTTTATGCATCTTATTTTGCTTAGTACGGCGGTAGCATTATAAGATGATCCCTTACTAAATTTCAAGGTACAAGTGTTCTCCCTGAGTATGCACCGTTGCTACAGTTCGTCGTGCCGAGACACCACATGATGATCTGGTGTGATAAGCTCTACGTTCACATACAATGGGTGCAAGCCAGTTTTGCACACGCAGAATACTCGGTTTAAACTTGATGAGCCTAGCATATGCAGATATGGCCTCGGAACACTGGGACCGAAAGGTCCAGTGTTAATCATATAGTAGCTATGATCAACATAGTGATGTTCACCATTGAAAACTACTCCATCTCACGTGATGATTGGACATGGTTTAGTTGATTTGGATCACGTGATCACTTAGATGATTAGAGGGATGTCTATCTAAGTGAGAGTTCTTAAGTAATATGATTAATTGAACTTTAATTTATCATGAACTTAGTACCTGATAGTATTTTGCATGTCTATATTGTTGTAGATCAATGGCCCGTGCTACCGTTCCTTTGAATTTTAATGCGTTCCTAGAGAAAGCTAAGTTGAAAGAAGATGGCAGCAACTACACGGACTGGGTCCGTAACGTGAGGATTATCCTCATTGTTGCACAGAAGAATTACGTCCTGGAAGCACCGCTGGGTGCCAGATCTGCTATAGATGCTACTGATGACGTTAAGAACGTATGGCAGAGGAAAGCTGATGACTACTCGATAATTCAGTGTGCCATGCTTTACAGCTTAGAATTGGGATTTCAAAGACGTTTTGAACGTCATGGAGCATATGAGATGTTCCAGGAGTTGAAGTTAATATTTCAAGAAAATGCCCGAGTTGAGAGATATGAAGTCTCCAACAAGTTCAACAGCTGCAAAATGGAGGAGAATAGTTCTGTCGGTGAACACATACTCAGAATGTCTGGGTACCATAACCACTTGACTCAGCTGGGAGTTGATCTTCCAGTTGATAGTGTCATTGACAGAGTTCTTTAATCACTACCACCAAGCTATAAAGGCTTCGTGATGAACTATAATATGCAAGGAATGAACAAGACTATTCCCGAGATGTTTGCAATGCTAAAGGCTGCAGAGCTAGAAATCAAAAAGGAGCATCAAGTGTTGATGGTCAATAAGACCACTAGTTTCAAGAAAAAGGGCAAAGGGAAGAAGGGGAACTTCAAGAAGAACGGCAAAAAGGTTGTTGCTCAAGAGAAGAAACCCAAGTCTGGACCTAAACCTAAAACTGAGTGCTTCTACTGCAAAGGGACTGGTCACTGGAAGCGGAAATGCCCCAAGTATTTGGCGGATAAGAAGGATGGCAAAGTGAAAGTATTTGATATACTTGTTATTGATGTGTACTTAACTAATGCTCGCAGTAGCGCCTAGGTATTTGATATTGGTTTTGTTGCTCATATTTGCAACTCGAAACAGGGGCTACGGATTAAGTGAAGGTTGGCTAGAGACGAGCTGACGATGCGCGTGGGAAATGGTTCCAAGGTCAATGTGATCGCCCTCGGCAAGGTACCTCTAAATCCACCATCGGGATTAATTTTAGACCTGAATAATTGTTATTTGGTGCCAGCGTTGAGCATGAACATTATATTTGGATCTTGTTTAATGCGAGACAATTATTCAGTTAAATCAGATAATAATGGTTGTTCTATTTATATGAGTAATATCTTTTATGGTCATGCACCCTTGCTGAGTGGTATATTTTTGTTGAATCTCGATAGTGATGATACACATATTCATAATATTGAAGCCAAAAGATGCAAAGTTAATGATGATAGTGCAAATTATTTGTGGCACTACCATTTGGGTCATATCGGTGTAAAGTGCATGAAGAAACTCCATGATGATGGACTTTTGGAATCACTTGATTATGGATCACTTAGTGCTTGTGAACCATGCCTTATGGGCAAGATGACTAAAACTCCGTTCTCTAGAACAATGGAACAAGCTACAGACTTGTTGGAAATAATACATACCTATGTATGCGGTCCAATGAGTATTGAAGCTCGTGGCGGGTATCGTTATTTTCTTACCTTCACAGATGATTTGAGCAGATATGGTTATATCTACTTAATGAAACATAAGTCTGAAACATTTGAAAAGTTCAAAGAATTTCAGAGTGAAGTGGAAAATCATCGTAACAAGAAAATAAAGTTTGTACGATCTGATCATGGAGGAGAATATTTGAGTTATGAGTTTGGTCTTTGTTTGAAACAACATGGGATAGTTTCACAACTAACGCCACCTGGAACACCACATGGAGATGGTGTGTCTGAACGTCGTAATCGTACTTTATTAGATATGGTGCCATCTATGATGTTTCTTACTGATTTACCGCTATCGTTTTAGGGTTATGCTTTAGAGACGGCTGCATTCACTTTAAATAGGGCACCATCAAAATCCGTTGAGACGACGCCTTTTGAACTATGGTTTGGCAAGAAACCAAAGTTGTCGTTTCTTAAAGTTTGGGGCTGCGATGCTTATGTGAAAAAGCTCCAACCTGATAACCTCGAACCCAAATCGGAGAGGTGCGTCTTCATAGGATACCCAAAGGAAACTATTGGGTACACCTTCTATCACAGATCCGAAGGCAAGATATTTGTTGCTAAGAATGGATCCTTTCTAGAGAAGGAGTTTCTCTCGAAAGAAGTGAGTGGGAGGAAAGTAGAACTTCATGAGGTAATTGTACCTTCTCCCTTATTAGAAAGTAGTTCATCACAAAAATCAGTTCCAGTGATTCCTACACCAATTTGTGAGGAAGCTAATGATGATGATCATGAAACTTCAGATCAAGTTACTGCTGAACTTCGTAGGTCTTCTAGAGTAAGATCCGCACCAGAGTGGTATGGTAATCCTGTTCTGGAAGTCATGTTACTAGACCATGATGAACCTACGAACTATGAGGAAGTGATGATGAGCCCAGATTCCACGAAATGGCTTGAAGCCATGAAATGTGAGATGGGATCCAGGTATGAGAACAAAGTGTGGACTTTGGTGGACTTGCCCGATGATCGGCAAGCCATAGAAAATATGGATCTTTAAGAAGAAGACCGACGCAGACGGTAACATTACTGTTTACGAAGCTCAACTTGTTGTGAAAGGCTTTCGACAAGTTCAAGGAGTTGACTACGATGAGACTTTCTCACCCATAGCGATGCTTAAGTCTGTCTGAATCATGTTAGCAAGTGCTGCATTTTATGATTATGAAATTTGGCAAATGGATGTAAAAACTGCAATCCTGAATGGATTTCTGAAAGAAGAGTTGTATATGATGCAACCAGAAGGTTTTGTCGATCCAAATGGTGCTAACAAAGTGTGCAAGCTCCAGCGATCCATTTATGGACTGGTGCAAGCCTCTCAGAGTTGGAACAAATGCTTTGATAGTGTGATCAAAGCATATGGTTTTATACAGAATTTTGGAGAAGCCTGTATTTACAAGAAAGTGAATGGGAGCTCTATAGCATTTCTAATATTATATGTGGATGACATATTGTTGATTGGAAATGATATAGAACTTCTGGATATCATAAAGGGATACCTGAATAAGAGTTCTTCTATGAAAGACCTCGGAGAAGCTGCTTACATATTGGGCATCAAGATCTATAGAGATAGATCAAGACGCTTAATTGGACTTTCACAAAGCACATACCTTGATAAAGTTTTGAAGAAGTTCAAAATGGATCAGTCAAAGAAAGGGTTCTTCCCCGTGTTACAAGGTGTGAAGTTGAGTCAGACTCAATGCCCGACCACTGCAGAAGATAGATAGAAAATGAAAGTCATTCCCTATGCTTTAGCCATAGATTCTATCATGTATGAAATGTTGTGTACCAGACCTGATGTATGTCTTTCTATAAGCATAGCAGGGAGGTACCAAAGTATCCCGGAGTGGAGCACTGGACAACGGTCAAGAACATCCTAAAATACCCGAAAAGGACTAAGGACATGTTTCTCGTTTATGGAGGTGAAAAGGAGCTCGTTGTAAATGGTTACGTCGATGCAAGCTTTGACACTGATCCAAATGACTCTAAGTCGCAAACCATATACGTATTTTTATTGAATGGAGGAGCTGTCAGTTGGTGCAGTTCCAAGCAGAGTGTCGTGGCGGGATCTACGTGTGAAGCAGAGTGCATTGCTACTTCGGAAGCAGCAAATGAAGGAGTTTGGATGAAGGATTTCATATCGGATCTAGGTGTCATACCTAGTGCATTGGGTCCAATGAAAATCTTCTGTGACAATACTGGTGCAATTGCCTTGGCAAAGGAATCCAGATTTCATAAGAGAACCAAGCACATCAAGAGACGCTTCAACTCCATCCTTCATCAAGTGTTGGAAGGGGACATAGAGATTTGCAAAATACATATGGATCTGAATGTTGAAGACCCGTTAACTAAGCCTCTTCCACGAAAAAAACATGATCAGCACCAAAGCTCCATGGGTGTTAGAATCATTACTATGTAATCTAGATTATTGACTCTAGTGCAAGTGGGAGATTGAAGGAAATATGCCCTAGAGGCAATAATAAAGTTATTATTTATTTCTTAATTCATGATAAATGTTTATTATTCATGCTAGAATTGTATTAACCGGAAACTTAGTACATGTGTGACTACATAGACTAAACTTATAGTCCCTAGTATGCCTCTACTTGACTAGCTCATTAATAAAAGATGGTTATGTTTCGTAACCATAGACATGTGTTGTCATTTGATGAACGCGATCACATCATTAGAGAATGATGTTATGGACATTACCCATTCGTTAGGTTAGCATTATGATCGTGTCAGTTTCATTGCTACTGCTTTCTTCATAACTTATACAAGTTCCTCAGACTATGAGATTATGCAACTCCCAAATACCGGAGGAACACTTTGTATGCTACCAAACATCACAACATAAAAGGATAATTATAAAGGTGCTCTACAAGTGTCTCCGAAGGTGTTTGTTGGGTTGGCATATATCGAGATTAGGATTTGTCACTCCATGTTTCGGAGAGGTATCTCTGGGCCCTCTCGGTAATACTGATCACTATAAGCCTTGCAAGCATTATAACTAATGAGTTAGTTGCAGCATGAAGTATTATGGAACGAGTAAAGAGACTTGCCGGTAACGATATTGAACTAGGTATGATGATACCGACGATCAAATCTCGGGCAAGTAACATACCGACGACAAAGGGAACAACGTATGTTGTTATGCGGTTTAACCGATAAAGATCTTCGTAGAATATGTAGGAACCAATATGAGCATCCAGGTTCCGCTATTGGTTATTGACTGGAGATAGTCTCGGTCATGTCTACATAGTTCTCAAACCCGTAGGGTCCGCACGCTTAACGTTCGATGACGATCGGTATTATGAGTTTATGTGTTTTGATGTACCGAAGGTAGTCCGGAGTGCCGGATGTGATCACGGACATGACAAGGAGTCTCAAAATGGTCGAGACATAAAGATTGATATATTGGAAGGTTATGTTTGGACACCGGAATGGTTTCGGATGAGTTCGGGCATTTAGCGGAGTACCACGAGGTT
>NC_041383.1:77430515-77481066 GCF_002162155.2 Triticum dicoccoides
GAGGAGGCGACCAAGAGGAGGGGCGCCCCCCCCAAGCCCAATCCAAATTGGGAGGGGGGTCGACCCCCCTTTCCTTCTTCTCCTCTTCCCCTTCCTTCCCCCTCCTAGTTGGACTAGGAAAGGGGGGAAACCTACTCCTAGTAGGAGTAGGAATCCCCCCTTGGGGTGCGCCATAGGAGGCCGGCCAGCCCCCTCCTCCACTCCTTTATATACTGGGGAGGGGGCACCCCATAGACACACAAGTTGATCTTTCAGCCATGTGCGGTGCCCCCTCCACAGATTTCCACCTCGGTCATATCGTCGTAGTGCTTAGGCAAAGCGCTACGATGGTAACTTCATCATCACCATCATCACGCCATCGTGCTGAGGAACCAAGCTGGATCTACAGTTCTGTGACGTAACAAAGCTGAACATGTGCAGATCACGGAGGTTTCGTACCTTTGGTGCTAGGATCGGTCGGATCGTGAAGACGTACGACTACATCAACCGCATTGTCATAATGCTTCCATTTTCGGTCTACGAGGGTACGTAGACAACACTCTCCCCTCTCATTGCTATGCATCACCTAGATAGATCTTTCGTGATCGTAGGAATTTTTTTGAAATTACTGCGTTCCCCAACAAAAAATGCTTGTGATGGATAGCCCAATGCCACACAGTTTTCATCATCAAATCGTGTGTGATGTAGTTGATAAAAGCAAACGGTTAACCAAGGCAGTGTGTGTGATAGTTACACATATCACACAAGAGCCTATACATAAACCTGTGTGGGATGTACATACGAACGGAAAGGTTTTCCCTGGATTGACTGTGTGGGATGTACATAAGAACGGAAATGTATTCCTTGGATTGACTGTGTGTGATAGACATATCTACGGAAATGTTTTTCTGGGATTCAGCATGTGGGATGTACATACCTATGGAAATGTTTTCTGGATTCACTGTGTGGGATGTACATACCTACGGAAATGATTGGGTTTCCGTGGGTCACCAGATCGCACACGAACTCATTTGGTGTCCCAGGAGGGCCTATCCCCGACCGTTTCTGGGTCGTGTGGGAAGGACCCCCTGATCGCCCACACTCACTAGGTGACGGTTCCAAATGTCATCGTAGAAAGGGGTTTAAAACCGTTTGTATAGCACCAACGCATACCAGTGGTAGTCAATAAACGAGAAAATTACAGAACGAGCGGATAACACCAGGAACCCAGCAGCTCGCCCAGTTGTTTTTTAGTTTCAGAGACGGAGCTCAACTGCGTGTTGTGCGGGGGCTGTGGACCGTCTAGCCCATGCTTACGCTTTTATTTAAGCACATGACGAGCCCAGTTGCTATATTTTTTCTTTCTAAAAATGGGTAGCCCAGTTCTTTTTTTTTAGAGAATACCAAAACCGAGGCCTACTTGCTTTCTCAGCCCTGCTGGGCTGCAAATCTTTCAAGACGAGGAGGGATGTAAGTAGTAAGAAATGGGCTTCCCCAGAAAATGGGCTATAAGTTGTAAGAAATGGGTTGTAAATTTTCAAAGCAAAGCCAACCGGCAATTACATTAAAATATCATTTTTCTAGATTTCTCTACTCTCTACTCTTATCAAAACCAAAGCCAACTGGCAATTACATTAAAATATCATCTTGTCTCCCACAAGATAAAGTACTCATACAAATGCATCTTGATGTACCGTGCAACGAACGGGCATCTTGCCAGTTAAGATTTTAAATTTCATTCTTTTTTTGTGGAGAATTGTTTTCTGAATTTTATTTTCATATAATTTTTTAAAAATTATTTTTAACGTGACTTGAAATTTCATGATTAAAAGAGTTCGAACCCCATCGAAATATGCAAAATTTCGTTGAATTTTTTAGCAGTGCCCAGAATATATGGTCTGTATTGCTAATAAAAAGAATATGGGCTTCAAATATCCTTAAGAATTAGAAAATGGGTTGTAAGTTATTGAAAATAATGGCTAATGGGTTGTATGTTGTTTTCCACAGATTTGGAGTCTGACTTCTGGGCCTACTAGGTTGATGATGACGCTGTCCTAAAGAAAATTTTGACGCGTACGCAAGGCTTTGTCAACTTAGTCAACACAGAGCAATGACTGTTGGATGTCCATCCAATGGCTGCCGTGCTTCTTCAACCTCTGATCTTCCTGCTCCAGCCGCCCAAACCAGCGTCGGCTGGACTGCATGCTCCCTCCTCTCATGGCTGGCTGAGCTGCCGCCAGGCCATCCCTCTACCCACCCACACATCCTGTTATTTTCCGGCGACGTCAGCCTCACCCCGCAGCCGACCAGTCAGCGCTCGTACTCCCCTTAGCATGCGCATCCGCTGCGTTGACTTCGCCGGCTCTGGGTCGTTCCCTTCCTAGCCCTCGCCCTCGTCCACCGCGTTTGTGCTCTCTTCTCGGCGAGGTCAACATGGTCAACAAACAACATCCATCCGAAGAGGCTGACAGTAGGGGCCCACACAAGGAAATGCCTCCTTATTACGCGCAAAATAATGATTCCTCCACCTGACGACTGGGACCCACTGGAAGGACCTCTGTATTTTGCAAAAAAAAACATTCCCCCTGCTGTCAGCTTGGACCCACCAGCTATATCTTCGCACGCAAGGAAGTGCCTCCTTATTACACAAAAAAAAATGAATACTCCCCCTGCTAGCTAGGACCCACCATAGTGGGAGGCTGACTTGTGGGCCTACTAAGTTGACGGGGACGGAGGGCTTTGTCAACTTAGTCAATATGAACGATTCTAGCTCCAGTGACCATACGATGTCCATCCAACGGCCGTAGTGCTTCTTCAACCTCTTGTCTTCTTGCTCCAACCGCCCAAAGCAGCGTCGGTCGTGCCGCATGCTCCTACCTCCCGTGGCCAGTCGTGCTGCCGCAGAGGCCTCACCGCCCCCTACTATTCCCACCGCTGGCTAGGCCCTGCAGTGACGGCAGCCTCACACCGCAACCGATCCAGTGAACCCTCGTACTCCTCTCCGCACGAGCTTCCACTGTCGCGTCTTCCCCGGCTCTGCATCGTCCCTTTCCTAGGCCCCACCATCGTCCACCGCCCTGGTGCTCTCGGTGCAACATGGTCAAAGTGGTCAAGGAACGACTTCCATCGGAAGAGTACTGTACATGGAGAGGCCGATGGCTGGGTCCACGGCAGCCGCAAGGAAGTGCCTCCTTATTACACGCAAAATAATTATTCCTCCACCTCACAGCAGGGACCCATCAGACGGGCCACCATATCTCGTGAAAAAAATGTTTCCCCCCTGACTGCTGGGACCCACCAGCTACATCTTCGCACGCAAGGAAGTGAGTCCATATTACGGGCAAAAAAATGATTCGCATCCTTGACTGCTGGGACCCACCAGCTACATCTTTGCACGCCAGGAAGTGCCTGACAGTCAGGACCCACCTGGTCGAAGCGTACGTAGCATTGTCATTCTGGTCGCGAACGTGTATGTACATACTGGTCGATGTAGAGGCGCGCACGTGT
Organism: Triticum dicoccoides; assembly: GCF_002162155.2. NCBI lineage: Eukaryota > Viridiplantae > Streptophyta > Magnoliopsida > Poales > Poaceae > Triticum > Triticum dicoccoides. The sequence goes on from NC_041383.1 coordinate 77,434,002, forward strand.
CGTAGTAGAGGCGCGCACATAGCATGTACACGTACGTACAATGGCCAGGGTGCAAGAAAGAAAATACGGCCACGTACGTACATATGGGGAGGGTCTCGAAGCCTACTCGCGCATACGTACGGCCAGGGCTCGTGTACATGGTTGGGTCGAAACAGAGAAATTGCATCATCGTCGTGTTCATGGGGAGCCAACCGGCTGGGTCGGAACGGAATGCATCGTTGTGTTCATCGGGAGGGCTTGGATGGAACATCCGATGGAAACGAGGCCTGGTGTACCACAGAATGGACGAAACAGCCTTGTGTTCGACCGGCCACGGTCAAAACGGGATCCTATTCATCGAGAGGGGTCTGGCGTACCGCAAAACGGAGCAAATGGACTTTTGTTGGACCTCCTATGGTTGAAACGGGGTCCTGTTGATCGGGAGGGGTGTAGCGTACAGCAAAATGGAGGAAACGGACTTGTGTTGGAGTGCTATGGTCGAAATGGGGGTCCTGTTCATCGGGAGGGGTGTGGCGTACCGCAAAACGGGACTCCACGGGATATTGTTCATCTCCACCGTTGACCTCCTCCAGTCTCCACGGGCTACTGTTCATCCACCGCCGACCTCCTCCAGCCTCCACCTGCGACTGTTCATCAACGGGCTCCTGTTCATCCAGCCTCCACCGCGGGCTTCTCCACCGGCTACTGTTCAACCAGCCCTCTCCATGGGGTCCTGTTCAACCATCCCTCCATGGGCTACTATTCATCCAGCCCTCCGCCAGCTACTGTTCAACAAGCCCTCCATGGGGTCATCCTGTTAATCCAGCCCTCCACGGGATCCTGTTCATCCGCCCCCAACCGGCTCGATCGGGGTCTTGTTCATCCAGAGGCAACACCACGGGGTCCTGTTCATCCAACCCCACTGGGAATTGTTCATCCAACCCCCCAACAACGCTCACTATTCATCAAGGGAAGGAGGCAGCAGGGTTTGATCGGCTTCAGTTAGCAGCAATAGTGAAGGAATCACTCGGGTTCAGCTAACAGCAAGGGATCAATCGCTCAGGTTCAGTAACGTAGCTAGTGCGATGCTCGCGTTCAGTTAGAGCCCAACTCCTCGCTTGGGTTTAGTTAGAGCCCAACGCCTCGCACACATGCGCGTACGTGTACGAGAGAACTGTGCATCGCTCGGCCCCCGATCACCCACCATAACCAGGAACTCCCAAAAAATTTCGTCACCCTCACTTCTACCACGGTTCTTTCCGTCTTGGACGGCCCAAAGAATGTCATGTAGCTACGTCTCCGGCCCGCCCAAGACGAAAAGCCCATTTTCTGTCATGATTTGTTTGTTGGAAATATGCCCTAGAGGTAATAATAAAATGGTTATTATTATATTTCCTTGTTTATAATTGTCTATTGTTCATGCTATAATTGTATTAACCGGAAACCGTAATACATGTGTGAATACATAGACCCTAATATGTCCCTAGTAAGCCTCTAGTTGACTAGCTCGTTGATCAATAGATAGTTGTGGTTTCCTGACCATGGACATTGGATGTCGTTGATAACAGGATCACATCATTAGGAGAATGATGTGATGGACAAGACCCAATCCTAAGCATAGCACAAGATCGTGTAGTTCGTTTGCTAAGAGATTTTCTAATGTCAAATATAATTTCTTAGACCATGAGATTGTGAAACTCCCCGATACCGTAGGAGTGCTTTGGGTGTACCAAATGTTACAACGTAACTGGGTGGCTATAAAGGTGCACTACAGGTATCTCCGAAAGTGTCTGTTGGGTTGGCACAAATCGAGACTGGGATTTGTCACTCTGTATGACGGAGATGTATCTCTGGGCCCACTCGGTAATGCATCATCATAATGAGCTCAGTGTGACTAAGGAGTTAGTCACGGGATCGTGCATTACGGAACGAGTAAAGATACTTGCCGGTAACAAGATTGAACGAGGTATGGGGATACCGACGATCGAATCTCGGGCAAGTAACATATCGGTGGACAAAGAGAATTGTATACGGGATTGATTGAATCCCCGACATCGTGGTTCATCCGATGAGATCATCGTGGAACATGTGGGAGCCAACATGGGTATCCAGATCCCACTGTTGGTTATTGGCCGAAGAGATGTCTCGGTCATGTCTGCATGGTTCCCGAACCCGTAGGGTCTACACACTTAAGGTTCGGTGATGCTAGAGTTGTTGTGGCAAATAGTATGTGGTTGCTGAAAGTTGTTTGGAGTCCCGGATGAGATCCCGAACGTCACAAGGAGTTCCGGAATGGTCAGCAGGTAAAGATTTGTATATGGGAAGTCCAGTTTCAATCACCGGAATGGTTTCGGGGGTTATCGATATTGTACCGAGACCACCGAAAGGTGTCCGGGGGTCCATCGGGTGGGGCCACCTGCCCCAAGGGACTTAATAGGCCGAACAAGGGTGGGAACCAGCCCCCTAGTGGACTGGTGTGCCCCCCCCAAGGTCCCAAGGCGCTAAAGGTTGGAAACCCTAGGGGGTGGGGACGCCTCCCACCAAACTTGGGGGGCAAGTCCCCCCCTTGCCCCCCCTTGTAGTTGGGATCTAGGGGGACCGGACCCCTCTCCCCTTCCCCTATAAATAGTGCGGTGGGAGGGCTGACATACCCTTCCCCTGGCGCAGCCCCTCCCTCCTCCAACACCTCCTCCTCCTCCGTAGAGCTTGGCGGAGCCCTGCAGGAAAACCGCAAGCTCCACCACGCTGTCATGCTGCCGGAGATCTCCCTCAACTTATCCTCCCCCCTTGCTAGATCAAGAAGGAGGATATCTCCTCGGGCTGTACGTGTGTTGAACGCAAAGGCACCGTCCGTTCGATGCTAGATCGGATCTTCCGCGATTTGAATCGTCGCGAGTACAACTCCATCAACCGCGTTCTTGTAACGCTTTAGCTTAGCGATCTTCAAGGGTATTAGGATGCACTCCCTCTCTCTCATTGCTAGCATCTCCTAGATTGATCTTGGTGACACGTAGGAATTTTTTGAATTATTACTACGTTACCCAACAGTGGCATCATGAGCTAGGTATATGCATAGATTCTATGCATGAGTAGAACACAAGTAGTTGCGGGCGATGATTTGTTCAATTTGCTTACCGTTACTAGTCCTATCTTGATTCGGCGACATTTTGGGATGAAGCGGCCCGGACCGACCTTACACGTACGCTTACGTGAGACGGGTTCCACCGACTGACATGCACTTGTTGCATAAGGTGGCTAGCCGGTGTCTATCTCTCCCACTTTAGTCGGATCGGATTCGATGAAAAGGGTCCTTATGAAGGGTAAATAGCAATTGGCATACCACCATTGTGGCTTTTGTGTAGGTAAGAACGTTCTTGCTAGAAACCCATAGCAGCCACGTAAAACATGCAACAACAATTAGAGGACGTCTAACTTGTTTTTGCAGGGTATGCTATGTGATGTGATATGGCCAAAAGGATGTGATGAATGATATATGTGATGTATGAGATTGATCATGTTCTTGTAATAGGAATCACGACTTGCATGTCGATGAGTATGACAACCGGCAGGAGCCATAGGAGTTGTCTTAATTTATTTTATGACCTACGTGTCAATGAAAACGCCATGTAATTACTTTACTTTATTGCTAACCGTTAGCCATAGTAGTAGAAGTAATAGTTGGCGAGACAACTTCATGAAGACACGATGATGGAGATCGTGGTGTCATGTCGGTAACGAAGGTAATCATGCCGCGCCTCAAAGATGAAGATCAAAGGCGCAATATGATGTTGGCCATATCATGTCACTTTATGATTTGCATGTGATGTTTGTCATGTTTACATCTTTTTTGCTTAGAACGACGGTAGCATGAATGAGATGATCCCTCACTAAAATTTCAAGAGATGTGTTCACCCTAACTGTGCACCATTGTGAAGGTTCATTGTTTCGAAGCACCACATGATGATCGGGAGTGATAGATTCTAATGTTCGCTTACAAAGGGTGTAAGCAAGATTTACACATGCAAAACACTTAGGTTGACTTGATGAGCCTAACATGTACAGACATGGCCTACGAACACGATAGACCGAAAGGTCGAACGTGAGTCGTATAGTAGATATGATCAACATGGAGATGTTCACCGATGATGACTAGTCTGTCTCACCTGATGATCGGACACGGCCTAGTTGATTCGGATCATGTATCACTTAGATGACTAGAGGGATGTCTATCTGAGTGGGAGTTCATTAAATAATTTGATTAGATGAACTTAATTATCATGAACATAGTCTAAAATATCTTTACAATATGTCTTGTAGATCAAATGGCCCACACTAATGCTGCCCTCAACTTCAATGCGTTCCTAGAGAAAACCAAGCTGAAAGACGATTGTAGCAACTATACGGACTGGGTCCGAAACTTGAGGATCATCCTCATAGCTGCCAAGAAAGCATATGTCCTTGAAGCACCTCTAGGTGACACACCCATTTTCCCAGCAACTCAAGATGTTATGAACGCCTGGCAGTCGCGTAGTGATGATTACTCCCTGAGTCAGTGCGGCATGCTTTACATCTTAGAACCGGGGCTCCAAAAGCTTTTTGAGCTGCACGGATCATATGAGATGTTCCAAGAGCTGAAAATGGTTTGCCAAGCTCATGCATGGGTCGATAAATATGAAGTCTCCGGCAAGTTCTACAGTTGTAAGATGGAGGAAAACTGTTCTGTCAGCAAGCATATACTCAAAATGTCTGGGTTGCACAACCATTTGTCTCAGCTGGGAGTTATTCTTCCATATGACTCGGTCATTGATAGGATCCTCCAGTCGCTCCCACCTAGCTAGAAGAGCTTTGTGATGAACTACAATATGCAAGGGATGGAGAAGTCCATTCCTGAGTTATATTCAATGATGAAATCAGCGGAGGTGGAAATCAAAAAGGAACATCAAGTGTTGATGGTGAATAAGACCACTAGTTTCAAGAAAGGCAAGGGTAAAAAGAACTTTAAGAAGGACGGCAAGGGAGTTGTCGTTCCCGGTAATTCAGTTGCCGGGAAGAAGCCAAAGAATGAACCCAAATCCGGGACTCGATGCTTTTATTGCAAGGGAAATGTTCACTGGAAGCGGAACTGCCCCAAGTACTTAGCGGATAAGAAGGCCGGCAACGCCAAAGGTATATGTGATATACATGTTATTGATGTGTACCTTACCAGCGCTCATAGTAGCTCCTGGGTATTTGATACCGGTGCAGTTGCTCATATTTATAACTCAAAACAGGAGCTGCGGAATAAGCGGAGACTAGCGAAGGACGAGGTGACGATGCGCGTTGAGAATGGTTCCAAGGTCAATGTGATCGCCGTCGGCACGCTACCTCTACATTTACCTACGGGATTAGTTTTAATCCTCAATAATTGTTATTTAGTGCTAGCTTTGAGCATGAACATTGTATCTGGATCTCATTTAATGCGAGATGGCTACTCATTTAAATCCAAGAATAATGGTTGTTCTATTTATATGAGAGATATGTTTTATGGTCATGCCCCATTAGTCAATGGTTTATTTTTATTGAATCTCGAGCATGATGTTACACATATTCATAGTGTGAATGCCAAAAGATGTAAGGTTGATAATGATAGTCCCACATACTTGTGGCACTACCGCCTTGGTCACATTGGTGTCAAACGCATGAAGAAACTCCATGCAGATGGACTTTTGGAGTCTCTTGATTATGAATCATTTGACACATGTGAACCATTCCTCATGGGCAAAATGACCAAGACTCCATTCTCTAGAACAATAGAGCGAGCAACCAACTTGTTGGAAATAATACATACTGATGTGTGCGGTCCAATGAGCGTTGAGGCTCGTAGTGGCTATCATTATGTTCTCACCCTCACTGATGACTTAAGTAGATATGGGTATGTCTACTTAATGAAACACAAGTCTGAGACCTTTGAAAAGTTCAAGGAATTTTAGAGTGAGGTAGAGAATCAACATGACAGGAAAATAAAGTTCTTACGATTAGATCATGGAGGAAAATATTTGAGTCACGAGTTTGGTACGCACTTAAGGAAATGTGGAATTGTTTCACAACTCACGCCGCCTGGAACACCTCAGTGTAATGGTGTGTCCGAACGTCGTAATCGCACTCTATTGGATATGGTGTGATCTATGATGTCTCTTACCGATTTACCGCTATCATTTTGGGGTTATGCTTTAGAGATATCCGCATTCACTTTAAATAGAGCACCGTCTAAATCCGTTGAGACGACACCGTATGAATTATGGTTTGGGAAGAAACCTAAGCTGTTATTTCTAAAAGTTTGGGGATGCGATGTTGATATCAAGAAACTTCAACCTGAAAAGCTTGAACCCAAGTCAGAAAAATGCGTCTTCATAGGATACCCTAAGGAAACCATTGGGTATATCTTCTACCTCAGATCCAAAGGCAAGATCTTTGTTGCCAAGAATGGATCCTTTCTGGAGAAAGAGTTTCTCTCAAAAGAAGTAAGTGGGAGGGAAGTAGAACTTGATAAAGTACTGCCTCTTGAACTGGAGAGTAGCACAGCTCAAGAAGATGTTTCTGTGGTGCCTGCGCCGACTGGAGAGGAAGTTAATGATGATGGTCATGAAACTTTGGACGAAGTTGCTATTGAACTTCGTAGGTCCACAAGGGCACGTTCCGCACCAGAGTGGTACAGCAACCCTGTCCTGGAAATCATGTTGTTAGAAAATGGTGAACCTTCAAACTATGAAGAAGCGATGGCAGGCCCGGATTCCAACAAATGGCTTGAAGCCATGAAATCCGAGATAGGATCCATGTATGAAAACAAAGTATGGACTTTGACAGACTTGCCCGATGATCGGCAAGCCATAGAAAATAAGTGGATCTTTAAGAAGAAGACTGGCGCGGATGGTAATGTGACCATCTATAAGGCTCGGCTTGTCGCCAAGGGTTATCGACAAGGTCAAGGGGTTACTACGATGAGACCTTCTCACCCGTAGGAAAGCTGAAGTCCGTCCGAATCATGTTAGCAGTTGTCGCATTCTATGATTATGAGATATGGCAAATGGACGTCAAAACGGCATTCCTTAACGCTTTCCTTAAGGAAGAATTGTATATGATGCAGCCGGAAGGTTTTGTCGATCCTAAGAATGCTGACAAGGTGTGCAAGCTCCAGCGCTCCATCTATGGGCTTGTGCAACCATCTCGGAGTTGGAACATTCACTTTAATGAAATGACCAAAGCATTTGGGTTTATGCAGACTTACGGAGAAGCATGTGTTTACAAGAAAGTGAGTGGGAGCTCTGTAGCATTTCTCATATTATATGTAGATGACATACTATTGATGGGAAATGACATAAATTTTTGGAAAGCGTAAAGGCCTACTTGAATAAGTGTTTTTCAATGAAGGACATTGGAGAAGTTGCTTACATATTAGGCATCAAGATCTATAGAGATAGATCGAGACGCCTCATTGGTCTTTCACAAAGCACATACCTTGACAAGATATTGAAGAAGTTCAATATGGATCAGTCCAAGAAGGGGTTCTTGCCTGTATTGCGAGGTGTGAGATTGAGCACGACTCAATGCCCGACCTCGGTAGAAGATAGAGAAAAGATGAGTGTCATCCCCTATGCCTCAGCCACAGGGTCTATTATGTATGCCATGCTGTGTACCAGACATGATGTGAACCTTGTCGTAAGTTTGGTAGGGAGGTACCAAAGTAATCCCGGCATAGAACACTGGACAACGGTCAAGAATATCCGGAAGTACCTGAAAAGGACTAAGGATATGTTTCTCGTTTATGGAGGTGACAAAGAGCTCGTCGTAAAGGGTTACGTCGATGCTAGCTTCGACATAGATCTGGATAACTCCAAGTCATAAACCGGATACGTGTACATTTTGAATGGTGGGGCAGTCAGCTGGTGCAGTTGAAGGCAAAGCGTCGTGGCATGATCTACATGTGACGCGGAGTACATGGCAGCCTCAGAGGCAGCACATGAAGCAATCTGGATGAAGGATTTCATCACCGACCTAGGAGTTATTCCCAATGAGTCGGGCCCGATGACTCTCTTCTGTGACAACACTGGAGCTGTTGCCCTTGCCAAGGAGCCCAGGTTTCACAAGAATACCAGGCATATCAAGCGTTGCTTGAAATCCATCCGTGAGAATATTCAAGATGGAGGCATAGATATTTGCAAAGTGCAAACGGATCTGAATGTCGCAGATCCGTTGACTAAACCTCTTCCACGAGCAAAGCAAGATCAGCACCAGAACTCTATGGGTGTTCGATTCATTACAATGTAACTAGATTATTGACTCAAGTGCAAGTGGGAGACTGTTGGAAATATGCCCTAGAGGCAATAATAAAATGGTTATTATTATATTTCCTTGTTCATGATAATTGTCTGTTGTTCATGCTATAATTGTATTAACCGGAAACCATAATACATGTGTGAATACATAGACCGTAATATGTCCCTAGTAAGCCTCTAGTTGACTAGCTCGCTGATCAATAGATGGTTGTGGTTTCCTGACCATGGACATTGGATGTCATTGATAACGGGATCACATCATTAGGATAATGATGTGATGGACAAGACCCAACCCTAAGAATAGCACAAGATCGTGTAGTTCGTTTGCTAAGAGCTTTTCTAATGTCAAGTATCATTTCCTTAGACCATGAGATTGTGCAACTCCCGGATACCGTAGGAATGCTTTGGGTGTACCAAACATCACAACGTAACTGAGTGCCTATAAAGGTGCACTACATGTATCTCCAAAAGTGTCTGTTGGGTTGGCATGAATCGAGACTAGGATTCGTCACTCTATATGATGGAGAGGTATCTCTGGGCCCACTCGGTAATGCATCATCACAATGAGCTCAATGTGACTAAGGAGTTAGTCACGGGATCATGCGTTACAGAGCGAGTAAAGAGACTTGGCAGTAACGAGATTGAACGAGGTATGGGGATACTCACAATTGAATCTCGGGCAAGTAACATACCGGTGGACAAAGGGAATTGTATACGAGATTGATTGAATCCCCGACATCGTGGTTCATCTGATGAGATCATCAAGGAACATGTGGGATCCAACATGGTTGTCCATATCTTGTTGTTGGTTATTGGCCGGAGAGATGTCTCGGTCATGTCTGCATGGTTCCTGAACCCATAGGGTCTACACACTTAAGGTTCGGTGACGCTAGAGTTGTTATGGGAAATAGTATGTGGTTGCCGAAGGTTGTTCAGAGTCCCGGATGAGATCCCGGACGTCATGAGGAGTTCCGGAATGGTCCGGAGGTAAGGATTTATATATGGTAAGTCCAGTTTCAGTCACCGAAATGGTTTCGGGGGTTATCGGTATTGTACCGGGACCACCGAAAGGTGTCCAGGGGTCCATCGAGTGGGGCCTGCTATGTCTCCAATGTATCTATAACTTATGAAGCATTCATGCTATTTTATTATCTGTTTTGAATGTTTATGGGCTTTATTATACACTTTTATATTATTTTTGGGATTAACCTATTAACCGGAGGCCCAGCCCATATTGTTATTTTCTTGCCTATTTCAGTGTTTCGAAGAAAAGGAATATCAAACGGAGTCCAAACAGAATGAACCTTTGGGAAAGTTATTTTTGGAACTGAAGCAATCCAGGGAACTTGGAGTGCAAGCAAAGGAAGCTTTGAGGAGGCCACGAGATAGGGGGCGCGCCCACCCCCCTCGGCGCGCCCTCCACCCTCATGGGCCCCTCGTGGCTCCCCCGACCGACTTATTTCACCTATATATTCCCATATACCCTAAAAACATCGAAGCGAACAATAGATCGGGAGTTCCACCGCCGCAAGCCTCTGTAGCCACCAAAAACCTCTCGGGAGCCCATTCCGGCACCCTGCCAGAGGGGGGATCCCTCACCGGTGGCCATCTTCATCATCCCGGCGCTCTCCATGACGAGGAGGGAGTAGTTCACCCTCGGGGCTGAGGGTATGTACCAGTAGCTATGTGTTTGATCTCTCTCTCTCTCTCTCTCTCTCTCTCTCTCGTGTTCTTGAGGTGATACGATCTTGATGTATCGCGAGCTTTGCTATTATAGTTGGATCTTATGATGTTTCTCCCCCCTCTACTCTCTTGTAATGGATTGAGTTTTCCCTTTCAAATTATCTTATCGGATTGAGTCTTTAAGTATTTGAGAACACTTGATGTATGTCTTGCCGTTCTTATCTATGGTGACAATGGGATATTCACGTGATCCACTTGATGTATGTTTTGGTGATCAACTCGCGGGTTCCGCCCATGAACCTATGCATATGGTTTGGCACCCGTTTTCGTCTTGAATCTCTGGTGGAAACTTTGGGGCACTCTTTGAAGTACTTTGTGTTGTTTGAGTAGATGAATCTGAGATTGTGTGATGCATATCGTATAATCATACCCACGGATACTTGTGGTGCCAATGGAGTATCTAGGTGACATTAGGGTTTTGGTTGATTTGTGTCTTAAGGTGTTATTCTAGTACGAACTCTATGATAGATTGAAAGGAAAGAATAGCTTTGTGTTATTTTACTACAGACTCTTGAATAGATGGAACAAAAAGGATATGTTTCAGGTGGTTTCATACCCTACCATAATATCTTTGTTTGTTCTCCGCTATTAGTGGCTTTGGAGTGACTCTTTGTTGCATGTTGAGGGATAGTTATATGATACAATTATGTTATTATTGTTGAGAGAACTTGCACTAGTGAAAGTATGAACCCTAGGCCTTGTTTCCTAGCATTGCAATACCGTTTACGCTCACTTTTATCATTAGTTACCTTGCTGTTTTTATAATTTCATATTACAAAAACCTATATCTACCATCCATATTGCACTTGTATCACCATCTCTTCGCCGAACTAGTGCCCCTATACAATTTACCATTGTATTGGGTGTGTTGGGGACACAAGAGACTCTTTGTTATTTGGTTGCAGGGTTGCTTGAGAGAGACCATCTTCATCCTATGCCTCCCACGGATTGATAAACCTTAGGTCATCCACTTGAGGGAAATTTGCTAATGTCCTACAAACCTCTGCACTTGGAGGCCCAACAACGTCTACAAGAAGAAGGTTGCGTAGTAGACATCAAGCTCTTTTCTGGCGCCGTTGCCGGGGTGGTGAGTGATTGAAGGTATATCTTTAGATCTTGCAATCGAATCCTTCAGTTTCTTGTTTTATCACTAGTTTAGTTTATAAAAGAAAATTTCAAAAAAATGGAAAGTTTGCCTCATACGCTTCATCCTTTTAATATCTTTCGTGAGTATGATGAAAAGGAAAATTGTGCTCAAGTGCTAGAAGAAGAATGCATTAAAATTCTTGGTACTAAATCTTTGAATGATGAGCATGATTGCAATGTTGTTAGTATGAACTCCTTGAATATCCATAGTACTAATGATGATTGCACTAGTCATAATGAAAATATCTCTTATAAGCATGTCGATTTTTGTGGAGTAGATTGGGTTTGCAAGTACACACCAAATAGGGAAAATAGGTATTGCAAGAGGCATAAGCATTTAGAAACTGAATGGTTGCAAGAAAGGCTTAATGTTAGTGCTGAAAATTTAAAATATCTCCACCGTACTTGTGAAGTTTGCAATGAACATGGTCATTTAAATCTCCGATGCAAATTGTTTCATGATCGAATTGTGTCCAAATATTGTGATGAATTGATTTCCCTTGCATGTCATAATGAACTTAGTTTACTTTTGGGTAATGAAGAATTGAAACGTGCAACTAAGCTTATTCCAGAATTTAACCTTGAGAATTTTCTTGATATTGATCTAGAGAAGATTTATTTGTATTGTGCGGTGAATTGCATTGAAAATCCTTATATTGACAATTAACTAAAGAAAAGAAAGCAAATAGAAGATGAAGAGAATACTAATGAAAGGGAAGAGACTTCCCAATATCCTCCTATTATTTCTTATGATGAATCAGGTAATAAGGAGGAGCTTTCTATTCAACCAATCTCATCAATAAAGAGCTCAAAGAAGAAGGTTGAACCCACACATAATGTGAAGAAGAAAAAGAAAAGAAGGAGCAACAAAGGTAAAAAGGTATCTCTATCAAATGATGTTGCTCCTACTACTCATTGTGATGATGATAATTGCTATACTATTGGTGCTATCCATACTATTAATGATGGGAGTGATTATGCTTATGAAATGAAAATGCCCAAGCTTGGGGAAGCAATGTTTGATGAGGATGAAATATTTGAGAATATATTTGCTGCAATTAATGTTTGTCCCAAGCTTGGGGATGCTATGTTTAATGAACATGATATTTTTAGCATCCCGAGTTTTTATATGCAAAGTTGTTATGATGATAGCATGCCTCTTACCTATGATGATTATATTGATGAAAGTGGGTTTGGAAGAGTTTCAATTTTAGGAAGTAGTGATCCCACTATTTTGGAGGATATTGAGTCTTATTGTGATGAATATGAAAGTGGATTTGGAAGAGTGTCAACTTTATTTAGTGATGATTCCACTATCTTGGAAGAGGTTTCAATCGATTATGATGAGAACAAAGTTGCTACTTATGATGATTATTGTGATGAAACTTATGCTATAAAAAGTAGTGATGATTATATTTATAAACTTGTCATGATTATGATTACCCTTTTTCTGAACATTAGTCTTTTAATGTGGAAACGATTTTTAGTATTCGAGTCTCTTATGATACTCCCACTATTCCGAATGAGAAGAATCTTGCTTATGTGGAGAGAAGTAAATTTTCTGTGCTTGTAGATCATGAAAAGAATGCTTTAGGTGCTGGTTATATTGTTGAATTAATTCATGCTGCTAATGAAAATTATTATGAGGGAGGAACATATGCTTGTAGGAATTGCAATAATATCAAGTTTCCTCTCTATGCGCTTAAAGTTTTAAAGTTATGCTTGTTTTGCCTTCCTATGCTAGTTGATTATTATTCCCATAAGTTGTTTTCTCACAAAATACCTATTCATAGGAAGTGGGTTAGACTTAAATGTGCTATTCATATGCTTCATCATGCTCCCGTTATGTTTCAATTCTTATCTCTTATGTGAGCATCATTGTCATCATCATGCCTAGCTAGAAAGGCATTAAAGAAAAGCGCTTGTTGGGAGACAACCCAATATTTACCCTTACTGTTTTTTGTGTGTTCACATGATTATGCTACAATAGTAATCATGTTTTATAGCTTTTGTTTCAATAAAGTGCCAAGTAAGACCTTTAGGATAGCTTACGGTGATAGTTGGGTTGATCCTGCTAAAAATCAGAGACTTTTACACCCAGTAAATTAGTTTTGATAATGCACATAAAAGTCCTTCTGATCTTATTATTTTTGCTCAGGATTTATACACAAATTTCTTAGTACTTCCTAATTTGGTAGGATTTGTGGAGTTCTAGAAGTATACGTTTGATACAGATTACTACAGACTGTTCTGTTTCTGACAGATTTTGTTTTCTATGTGTTGTTTGCTTATTTTGATGAATCTATGAGTAGTATCGGAGGGTATGAACCATAGAGAAGTTGGAATACAGTAGATATTACACCAATATGAATTTAGAATGAGTTCATTACAGTACCTATGTGGTGATCTATTTTCTTATACTAACGGAGCTTACGAGTTTTCTGTTGAGTTATGTGTTGTGAAGTTTTCAAGTTTTGGGTAAAGATTCGATGGACTATGGAATAAGGAGTGGCAAGAGCCTAAGCTTGGGGATGCCCCAGAAGGCATCCCCTCTTTCGTCTTCGTTCATCGGTAACTTTACTTGGAGCTATACTTTTATTCACCACATGATATGTGTTTTGCTTGGAGTGTCATTTTATTTTGTTAGTATTAGCTTGCTGTTATTTAGAATAAAGTTTTGCATCTTTATTTTCAATAAAAATGTCAATGATAGCCTTTAACATGCTTATTTTGCTAGTATACATGTTGCTGTTTGAAAACAGATAGTTTACCGCTGTTGCAAAAATTCCCTAGAAAAGTTAGAGAATGGTATAATGTTGAAACTTTTTGCATAATGAGCTCTGATAAATCTTATACAGCGTAGTATTTTTCTCATAATTTTGGGAGTTAGGTAAGTATGATGAATTTTGAATCTTTACAGACTGTACTGTTTTGGCATATTGCTGTTATGTTTGCATTGTTTGCATATGTTTGCTTGTTTAATGATTCTATTTGAGGATAGGAGTATTAAATATGCAGATAAATTTAGTATGCAATGTTGAATAATAATTTTAGTGATTTGCTACAGTAGAAAATGATAAGGTTTTGCATTGGTTTATACTAACCTATCTCACGAGTTCTTGTTGAGTTTGGGGTGGATGAAGCTTTTGATAAAAAGAGAAACCATGATATGAGAGGAATTAATAAGACACAAAACTTAAGGCTTGGGGATTCCCAAGGCACCCAAAGATAATATTTCAAGAAGTCTCAAGCATCTAAGCTTGGGGATGCCCCGTTAGGCATCCCACCTTTCTTCTTCAACAACTATCGGTTAGTATCGGTTGAGCCTAAGTTTTTGCTTCTTCACATGAGTTGTGCTTTCCTTGCAATATCATTTTATCTTGCTTTGCTTTCTGCTTGAATAAAGTACTTAAGATCTGAAATTCTCAAATGAGAGAGAGTCTTCATATAGCTACATAATTATTTAGCTACTCATTGATCTTCACTTATATCTTTTTGGAGTAGTTTGTCATTTACTCGTGTGCTTCACTTATATCCTATGAGTAAATGGTTGAATGAGTTGATCTGAAATTATATATGTTTCATTTGCTTATCCCATGGGGAGTAATGACTTCACATCTAAGAAATAGAGGTTGTAAATTTATTGAAGGTTAGAAAGCATTGTATTGGTCATTTGAACAATTCATGAAAGAATATTGAAGGAAGAGAGATTCCATATATAAATATACTATCCTAGACATCTTTTATAAGTGTGAGCACTCATTAAGTATGACATGCTAAACAGTTGATGTTGGACAAGGAAGACAACATAATGGGTTATGTTTTCTCACATCTCAGTTAAATTATATTGTCATGGATCATTCAAACATGTTGAGCTTTCCTTTCCCCCTCATGCTAGCCAAATTCATTGCACCAAGTAGAGATACTACTTGTGCTTCTAAATATCCTTAAATCCAGTTTTTGCCATGAGTGTCCACCATACCTACCTATATGCGGTATTTACCTGCCATTCCAAGTAAATTTGCATGTGCCAAACTCTAAACCTTCAAATAATAATCTGTTTTGTATGCCCGAATCGCTCATGTAGCGACTAGGGGTTGTCAGTATCTTCCATGCTAGGTGGGTTATTCTCAAGATGAGTGGACTCCACTCATCATTCGCGAGAAAAAAGGTTGGTAACTGGGATGCCCAGTCCCATGATCAAAAGATCAAAGCAAAACAAAATAACTAAAACAAAACTCACCCAGGACTGTTGTTGGTATGGACGGTACCCCGTTGTTTCGAACAGCCGTGGAGTGTGATTGTTGGTGGAGGGGGAGTAAAAAATATACCATTCTGTTTGGGAACCGCCTATAATGTATGTAGTATGGAAGATATTGGGAACTCTTGGTTGTTATGTTGACAATGAGATCATACCTCTCAAAATTATTTATCTCTATTTCTAAATCAAGCTCTGGCACCTCTGCAAATCCCTGCTTCCCTCTGCGAAGGGCCTATCTTTTACTTTATGTCTTTTACTTTTATGCAAGAGTCATGGTGATCTTCACCTTTCCCTTTTTCATTTTATCCTTTGGCAAGCACCTCGTGTTGGAAAGATCCTGATATATATATATCCAATTGGATGTAAGTTAGCATGAACTATTATTGTTGACATCACCCAAAGGTGAATATGTTGGGAGGCGAAACTATAAGCCCCTATCTTTCTCAGTGTCCGATTAAAACTCCTTAACCATAAGTATTGCGTGAGTGTTAGCAATTGTAGGAGACTATATGATAGTTGAGTATGTGGAGTTTGCAAAATGAAAGCTCTGGCATAGACCCTTCCTGAAAATAAGATGAATTGTAATTGTTTGATGACTGAGAATGAAGTTTGCTAGCTTTCAAGAAAGTTTATGGTCTATGCTTTAACATGTGAATAGCTTGTTACTTGATCTTGAGAAATTTTATGAGATGAACTATTGTTATGACATATAATCATGCTCGAAAAGCTGATTGAAATTATCATTGATCAAACTTTTGCACCTGCTAGCATCCACACTTCATAAATTCTTTCTTTTATCATTTACCTACTCGAGGAAGAGCAGGAATTAAGCTTGGGGATGCTGATACGTCTCCAACGTATCTATAATTTATGAAGCATTCATTCTATTTTATTATCTGTTTTGAATGTTTATGGGCTTTATTATACACTTTTATATTATTTTTGGGACTAACCTATTAACCGGAGGCCCAGCCCATATTGTTGTTTTCTTGCCTATTTCAGTGTTTCGAAGAAAACGAATATCAAACGGAGTCCAAACAGAATGAAACCTTCGGGAAAGTTATTTTTGGAACAGAAGCAATCCAGGGAACTTGGAGTGCAAGCCAGGGAAGCTTCAAGGAACCCCCCTGGGCGCGCCCTCCACCATTGTGGGCCCCTCGTGGCTCCCCTGACCGACTTCTTTCGCCTATATATTCCCATATACCCTAAAAACATCGAAGCAAACAATAGATCGGGAGTTCCGCCGCCGCAAGCCTCTGTAGCCACCAAAAACCTCTCGGGAGCCTGTTCCGGCACCCTGCCAGAGGAGGGATCCCTCACCGGTGGTCATCTTCATCAGCCCGACTCTCTCCATGACGAGGAGGGAGTACTTCACCCTCGGGGCTGAGGGTATGTACCAGTAGCTATGTGTTTGATCTCTCTCTCTCTCCTGTTCTTGAGGTGATACGATCTTGATGTATCGCGAGCTTTGCTATTATAGTTGGATCTTATGATGTTTCTCCCCCCTCTACTCACTTGTAATGGATTGAGTTTTCCCTTTGAAGTTATCTTATGAGATTGGGTCTTTAAGGATTTGAGAACACTTGATGTATGTCTTGCCGTGCTTATCGGTGGTGACAATGGGATATTCACGTGATCCACTTGATGTATGTTTTGGTGATCAACTTGCGGGTTCTGCCCATGAACCTATGCATAGGGGTTGGCACACGTTTTCGTCTTGACTCTCCGGTAGAAACTTTGGGGCACTCTTTGAAGTACTTTATGTTTGTTGAATAGATGAATCTGAGATTGTGTGATGCATATCGTATAATCATACCCATGGATACTTGAGGTGACAATGGAGTATCTAGGTGACACTAGGGTTTTGGTTTATTTGTGTCTTAAGGTGTTATTCTAGTACGAACTCTATGATAGATTTAACAGAAAGAATAGCTTCGTGTTATATTACTATGGACTCTTGAATGATGGAACAGAAAGGATAACTTTGAGGTGGTTTCGTACCCTACCATAATCTGTCCGTTTTTTCTCCACTATTAGTGGCTTTGGAGTTACTGTTTGTTGCATGTTGAGGGATAGTTATATGATCCAATTATGTTATTATTGTTGAGAGAACTTGCACTAGTGAAAGTATGAACCCTAGGCCTTGTTTCCTAGCATTGCAATACCATTTACGCTCACTTTTATCATTAGTTACCTTGTTGTTTTTATAATTTCAAATTACAAAAACCTATATCTACCATCCATATTGCACTTGTATCACCATCTCTTCGCCGAACTAGTGCACCTATACAATTTACCATTGTATTGGGTGTGTTGGGGACACAAGAGACTCTTTGTTATTTGGTTGCAGGGTTGATTGAGAGAGACCATCTTCATCCTATGCCTCCCATGGATTGATAAACCTTAGGTCATCCACTTGAGGGAAATTTTCTACTATCCTACAAACCTATACACTTGGAGGCCCAACAACATCTACGAGAAGAAGGTTGCTTAGCAGACATCAGTGCCACCTGCCCCCGGGGATTTAATGGGCTGAACAAGGGTGGGAACCAGCCCCCTAGTGGGCTGGTGCGCCCCCCCCCAAGGGCCCAAGGCGCCTAGGGTTGGAAACCCTAGGGGGTGGGGCGCCTCCCACCAAACTTGGTGGGCAAGTCCCTGCCTTGGCCCCCCCTTGTAGATGGGATCTAGGGGGGCGGCCCCCTCTCACCTTCCCTATAAATAGTGGGGGTGGGAGGGCTGCCACACCCTTCCCCTTGCGCAGACCCTCCCTCCTCCGACACCTCCTCCTCCTCCGTAGAGCTTGGTGAAGCCCTGTAGGAAAACCACAAGCTCCACCACCACGCCGTCATGCTGTTGGAGCTCTCCCTCAACTTCTCCTCCCCCCCCCTTCCTGGATCAAGAAGGAGGAGACGTCCTCGGGCTGTACGTGTGTTGAATGCGGAGGAGCCGTCCGATTGGCGCTAGATCGGATCTTCCGCTATTTGAATTGCCGCGAGTACGACTCCATCAACCGCATTCTTGTAACGCTTCCGCTTAGAGATCTTCAAGGGTATGAAGATGCACTCCCTATCTCTCGTTGCTTGCATCTCCTAGATTGATCTTGGTGACACGTAGGAAATTTTTTGAATTATTACTACGTTACCCTACATTTTTGTCATAGAAGTAGGATCCCACCACATCTATGATGATACCGTGTTTTGTCACAATTATCATCATAGAAGTGTCATAAGGATGACAGGAAAAAATTCGTTCGGCCCAAAATGTCACGGATGTGTCTTTTTTTTGTAGTGAAAGTCGACAACATGACACTTCACCATGATTTGGGACTAGGGGAAGTGTTGGGGATATGACTACTGAGTTAAACCGCCCAGAAGGGGCTGGATTACACTCAACAAGGAGTCTCATACAAGAGCCCATGAAGATGAAGGTTATGGCATTTCAACTATGAAGACTTAGAGGCCCAGAGCCCAATGGCGGATTAGGGCCCATAGTAGTGAACCGCCATAGATGCATAACTTTTATTGTAAGTTAGGGAAAGGAGAAACCGAGCAGGACACTTGTATGAGCCGGCCTCGGGATTATGTAGACCGGTCAGGCATCAACCTATGTATATAAAGGGACGACCCCGCGGCGGTTCAGGGACAAGAAACAACACCTCGAGAACTAGGCAAAGCATATTTGCTCCCTGGTAATCGAGACCACATCAAGAACACCACAGATGGATCATAGGATTTTACCTTCACTGCAAGGGGCCGAACCAGTATAAACTCCCTATGTCCTTTGTCCGGTTTAACCCCTCTAATCTAACCCGGTCGCGATGGCTCTACGACTAAGTCCTTTCACTAGGACATCTGACGTGATAATTCCACGACAGTTGGCGCCCACCATGGGGCCATCGCACGATGGTTTCAAGTTCTTGGAGGGCAAGTTTAAAGGGCTCAAGGGATAAGCAGTGGGCCGACTAACTAAGAGTCATCGTGGCAAGCTCTACATTAACGACGCAAGCTAGGGCCCCGACGCCGGCTCAATCGAGTACGGGTACCGGGTCCCCTTCAGAGGAATTCACGTCTTCATCGGCAAGATCGGCGAACCGGGCCCTGAGCCGGACATCTGCACTGACCTCGTCGAGACGGCTCAGCGTGCGAGTCCTGCCCGGATTCAGCCCGCCATGAAGCATGCGTTCGTAGGATATATCCATGGGATTGAATCTAAACCGATGTCCGAGGGTGAGATGGCCGTTTATTCCGATGGCGAGTCATCCACCGGTGAGACCATATATTTGTATCAAGTTCAAGATGGCTTGTTCGAAGGGTATTCTGATGGCAGCAGTATTCCAGAATTTCTTGAACCGCCAAATCGGGTCACAATCTTCATTGCCGGTACACAACCAGCATTGCAGAACTCAACTGTGGCGGCAATGAATTCCGGATCAGCAGCCGGGGCAGGAGGCCCCGCGCGCCGGCCGGCTCAAGTTCTTTTCGGTTTGTTGGATGCGTGGACGACGTTGTTGACCACGGCGGTTACCCCGGAGACTCAAGATCGGCATAACGCAGAGGTCACAAAGCTGTGGGATTAGATAACTAAGGCCAAGGAGGACTTAGCGGCTGAGGAAACAAGGATGGCTGAGTAACGGGCCGCTTTAGATGCCCAGTCGCAGAGGATTCTGGCCGAAAATTATCGACTCTTACTGGATCAGAACGCCTCGAATGACGTATTGAGGAGGAGACATCAGTCTCGCTTTTCGGTGGATTACAATGCAATGAATCTCTTCAGTACACCAGGAGCAGGAACCAGCAACCCGGTAGCTGTAAATCAGACTGCTGTGCCAAGGACCGGAGCGCCGGATCAACCACAAGTGATGGGGCCACCTGAACGAACGGATAACCCGCCACAGTACACGACACCCCCGCCGGATCACTTCTCCACCCCTTTGGACAACATGATCGCTGCGGCATCCCGATTGGCAGCGGTTCCGATGGAGGGTGAGTCGCTAGCAGCTGTTGAGACGCGGCGGGCCAGGTATCTTCTTGAGACTGCTATAGTGCAGCAGCAGGCTTATTCATATAGCCGAGATAGGATTCACTCGACCCCTCGCCCAAGCAGGAGCTACAGCAGGCACATGGACGAGCCGGCTGTGCCAAGTAGTGCGCGGAACCGTGGCACCCCTCGAGGGCCTAATCCGGTGCGTGGTGGTGCAAATGCTCAGGACATGGTGGATAATGGCAGAGCACGAAGAGAGGCCACATTAGCGGCACAGTACGCGGGTCATCATCAACCCGCCCCGGTTCAACTAGCGGCGTCAGTGGAACGAGGTACCGGGCTTGCTTTCAACTCATGGGGAGTGCCGTGTCTCACTCTGGCTCTGCGTAATGTACTGTTACCCAAGGATTTCAAGGGCCCGCGGAAGGTGCCTAATTACACCGCCGATTTACCCCCCGAGTCATGGGTTGAGATCTATGAGATGGCTATGGAGATGCTGGAAGTGGATGAAGCGGCGTGTGCAAAATACTTCACCATTATGTTGGAAGGAAAAGCTCGTACTTGGTTGAAGAGCCTGCCTGCTAACTCCATCGGGTCATGGGATCAATTGAAGGCTCGGTTTATAGCGAACTTCAAGGATACATGCAAACAACCCATGTCCATTGTGGATCTGGCTGCTTGTGTTCAAGGAGAGAATGAATCAACAAGGCATTGGGTGCGCCGGGTTTCAGAAATCCTGCATTCATCAGACCGCATCAATGCCGATACAGCAATTGTAACACTGGAGGGGAATTGCCGGTTCAAGTCACTGAAGATGAAGTTGGAACTGCTCAAGTGCCACTACAATGATATGGGCACACTCATGGCAGCTCTGGTTAAATATGCTGATTTGGATAATACCGAAGATCCTGATTCTGACGAAGAGAAGCGGGAGAAGGGAAAGAAGAATGCTGGTTCAAAGGGACAGAATAACCAGACAAACCACGGAAACAATGGTAAGCGTAAAGCGGATAATTCGGATTTTGTGGCTAACACCAATGTACAAGGCAATGTGCAGCGTCGTAAGGGTAAACCGCCCCAGCGCGGTGGAGGCATGAATCTGGAGCGCCTGTTAAACCAGCCTTGCTCAAAGCATGGGACAAAGGAGGTTCTAGTAACGCACCTCTGGAAGGATTGTTTCATTATGAAGGAGTTCAAAAATTCTTATCTCTTCCAGTATGATCAGGGTCCGTCTGGCGGTTTAGGTCCAGGTTCTCAAGGGCCGGGTTATGGCGGCGGCGGTTCAAACTCTAGATTTCAAAACAATCAGGGCAATCAGAATAGCCAAAGTGGCCACAACCAGCAGAATAGTCAGGGGAATCAGCAGCAATCAGGTTTTCAGAGTCACCCAAAGCAGTTGAATGGCGGGTAGTATCATGTTTTCACTACTAGCTTGTGTAAGCGCGATGAGAAGCTTCACAAGAGGCAGTTAATGCTATTGAACCGGCAGTATCCCGTTATGTGTGTTGGTCCGAGCAGCCCATTGTGTGGAGCAGAGAGGATCATCCGCCCCGGGTTGATAATCCGGGTCATCTGGCTTTAGTGGTGGCACCTCAGGTGAGAGGTTATAAATTCACCAAGGTGCTCATGGATGGAGGGAGCAGTAACAACATCCTGTATTATGAAACCTTCCGTCGCATGGGGTTGACAGATAAGAATCTTAAACCGTCGAACACTGTCTTTCACGGTGTAGTACCAGGTAAATCAGCATATCCGGTTGGTAAGATAGCTTTGGAGGTTGTGTTTGGTGATGAGCATGATTCCAGGTTAGAAACTTTGACCTTTGAAGTACTAAAAATCCAGAGCCCATATCACGCCCTATTTGGACGGCCGGCTTATGCCAAGTTCATGGCAAGGCCCTGTTATATCTATTTGCAGCTCAAAATGTCGGGTCATAACGGGACCATCACGGTACACGGGAGTCGTAAGATCGCTTTGGACTGTGAAGAGGGTGATGCGGCCTATGCTGAGTCGGTTTGTGCAACAGAAGAGTTGAAGTTTTACAAGGACAATGTTGATCCGGCAGATATGACCCCTCTGAAGAAGCCCACCACAGAGCATGACCTGACCCTGAAGTTCAAACCTGCTAATGAGACTAAACTTGTTGATTTTATTCCTGGCGATTCATCCAAACAATTTAGTACCAGCACTAATCTGGATCCGAAATAGGAAAGCGCGCTCATCGAGTTCATCCATGAGAACCGGGACATCTTTGCATGGAACACTACAAAAAAAGTACACTTCCGTCATGATACGTGTTTGTCACAATAGGTCGCGTTTTTTGTCATGCATGTACATCCATGACAATTTTATGACAGAATCAAGATAGTCATACCTGTGCTGTCATAGAAGTGTTCCATGACATTCCCAAAATTATCATCACGGAAGTGTCCACTTCCATGATGATAAATTGCGCGTCACAGAAGTGCTTTCGTCAAGGGTGACCGACACGTGGCATCCACCGTAATGGAACGCCATTAAGCTATCGGGCCGGATTTTGGATCCGATAACCCGTTAACAGCCCCGACCAATGGGGATATTCCACGTGTAAAATCATCATTGGCTGGAGGAAACACGTGTCGGCTCATTGTTGGGACAGATGTCATCCACTCATTGGACAGAAGGCGCCTATGATACGTTGACACGTGGCACGGCCCAACAGAGGCCCATTCTTGTGAAAAGGCCGGCCCATTTGACTTGGTCAAAAGGTGGCGGGCCGGCCCATGGAAAGCTTGTTCACGGCCTGTTCGCATATAGCCCATTTACAGCCCTCTAACCCAAGGCCCATTACGCCCTATCCGAATTAGGCCCAGTAGCGTCATCTGGGCCATCCAATATGATTCCAGCCTGTTTTCACTTCTGGCCCATGTATGGCCCATGACGTCTTTCGGCCCATATGAGGCCCTTTGTAACTCTTGGCCCATTAACGGCCCGTGGTGAAACTGGCCCGTAATAAACAGTGCATCACTTTATACCCATTAGCGGCCCGTGGTGAAACTGGCCCGTAATGAACAGTGTATCACTTTATACACATTAATGGCCCATTATTCCATTGGGCCGTTTCCGGCCCATGTTATCTTTTGGCCTTCTCAGGGCCCATTTATTCTTGGGCTCATTTCCAGCATTCGGTTACTTACGGCCCGTTACTCTCATTTTCTGCTTGTGGGCCAAATTCAGCCCGTTGTTACAGTCGGCCCGTTTGTGGCCCGTTAATAAGTTGGGCCATTTTCATAGCGTCATCGAATATGGCCTATTAATGACGGCCCATGATGGTCGGCCCATGAATGGACGATTCCAACTCTAGCCCGTATACGGCCATAATGCTGTCTGTTATTGGCCCATGTTTGGCCGATCGTTAGGCCGGCCCATATAACGCCCATTGATGATATGACCCATAGAAAGCCCATTGTGTCTACGGCACGTAGAGGGCCCATTGTTTCTACGGCCCGTAGAAGGCCCACTGTTTCTACGGCCCGTAGAAGGCCCATTGTTTCTATGGCCGGTAGGAGGCCCAGTGCCACTATAGTAAATATGTAGCCCATGGTTATTGTGGCCTAGTTTTAAAAAATAGGTTATTGCGGCCACTAGCAAACCGCAGAAACAGAACTGCACTAACTACAAGCAAACAAATAAACAAGACAACAAGGAAATAAATAAGCAAGAAACTTATGCTAGGCTATCACAGCTATTACACATATTACATCCACTGGGCATCAAAGTTCGACACCATTGCAAATATAGGGAACAAAGCAGCATATAAACGCCACAGCAAAACAAGTCCAGAACTGAAACCACTTTAGAAGAGCTCAAGAAACAATATCCTGGGTACCCATAATGCTGGCAAGATGCTTAGCAAGCTTATTAACTTTCTCTTGTTTGGCGCTTAAATCCTCCAGTGCTTGCTGTTGTACAAGAAAGTACGCATCTGAATTCTATAGGGACTTCCTCAGTCCTTTGGCTTCTTGTCGCAGCACAGCTGACTGATGCCTTTCGTCTTGTAGCTGAGACTAAAGAAGCCGAAGTGATTCAGGCAGCGAGTTCGAAAAGCTTGTGCCCGCGGTACTGGCCAGTAACTCGAACACTACATCAACGCAGGACTGTGGGGTTTTATCACTGTCTACAAGATTGTTTTTATCACCTTTCTTGGAGACCAACAGGGTTGTCTCACTATCTTGAACCTTATCTGCATTACTTTCTCTACCATTGCATGGGGTGCTCTTCTCCAATATTCTGTTTGCATACTACAAGAGAAACAAGCAGACACATCACAGGTTTAGCTTGTAGTATACGAAGATCATTTTGGTAAACTGGTTCAGTACTAAGGTGGACAGGATAATAGCATGAAACAAACATATATCTATGTACTATGGTCACTGTATTGTCCATATCATTCTAGTTTATGTTGCCTAATCAAGATAGAGACACAGTTCAACTCATATATTTTTAAGACACAGCAGCATAGACAGAATATAAGTGTGAGAAACTACACAGCATTGGCAACACTTGCAATATGCGTCACTTGAGAATATAACTATTTATACAACTTAAACTGAAATCAACATAGAGCAAGAAGTTAGAACAACAATCCAATTAAAGAAATAGGTTTTAAAAGTACCTGTTGCGCCATTGGAGTTTCAATTGGATCCTTCAAATTCGAAAGTAGTTGGTATGAGTAAATACAGTGATGCAATAGCAAAGGAGTATGGACCATAGCTACGGAATCTGACCTGAGAATAGTTGCTCTTCTGCTTTAAACGTGGAGTTTGGGTTAGCTGTGGTGGTCTTCGTGCTTTGGGCACTGCAGTAGCTTTACAAACTACTCATGTGGGGGTACTCTGTGGTGGACATGGTGCTTTGTCAACTAGAAGTGGGTTACTATTCGCTGGGGTTGCGGTTAGATGGGTTGTAGCTGGTTCTCTGCCCAACGGTGTAAGTGTGCAATCTGGAAGAGTCTCGATTATGTGTGGTGGGGCTAGTTTGTGGGCCAGTACAACCATGGTTCTATCAGCATCAACGGGTAGCACTATCTTTTGTGAAGAACGGGTTTTTGCTCCCTTAGATATTGCCATCACCCCCTCCAATCCAAATGGCTGATAAAGAAGAAAAGAAATTGAAGTACAGACATTGTATGATAGACAGATGTGGTAATTCACATATATGTTGTCTAACCAAACAGGACAGCATGACACAATTTCACATATATGATGCCTAACTAAACAGGATAGCATGACACAGTTTCAGATATATGATGGATAACTTAACAGGATATAATGGCATAATTCAACATATGATGAGTACCTAAACAGGATGACATGACAAAACTATATGATGTCTTTCTAAAATAGGTTGGGATGAAATAATTCACATACATGTTGTCTAAGTATATAGGATGGCATGATATAATTGACATAATTGATTCATATACTAAGCAGCTGGCACTCGCATGTATGATCTCTAAACTAAGCAGATGGAATTCAATATTGTGCATATGATGTCTAAACTAAGCAATGCAAGACACCATATGCATCATATGAGAATTATAAAACATTGCAACTTAGAGCATACACATCGGGTGGGATGTAGGACTGGTCATCTGTCTCTGAATCCTCCTGTGAGGAGCTCCCTGTAACCATCGAGATATATGCTTCAACAGGTACCATTGCCTGCTCTGAAGACCTTGTTTTCACTCCAGATTTTTCCATAACCGGCTCAAATGGCTGATACACATGAAGAGTAGTTACAGATCGTCGACAAATGGAATACGTAATGAAAAAAAAGATGGCATGAGATAATTCACATATATGCTGGAAGTTCAGGCTCTTCGGCCTCTTCTTCTAGCGGTTTATGCTTTGGGTATCCCCTGCTCGGGGGCTCGAGTCCGTATTCCTCGGCCGCTAGGACTTCGGTCCATCTGTCTGCGAGCAGGTCTTGGTCAGCTTGGAGCTGCTGCTTCTTCTTCTTCAGGCTTCTTGAAGTGGCTATAAGCCTGCGCTTGAAGCGCTCCTGCTCTATGGGATCCTCTGGTACGCCAAATTTGTCGTCACTGAGGCTCACCTCGTCTTCGGAGGGGGGCATATAGTTATCATCCTCCAAGTATTCGTCCGTCGCGTGTTCGTCTGGGCTAGCCAGCCCGTGTTCCTGTTCGGCTTGATCGAAGGTGGGTTGATCAGGATCGTATTCCTCTTCGGCACCCTTTGGATTTTCTTCTCCAGTGCCGGTATTTTTGTGGCGAGGCTTGGAGCGGCGCCGATGACAGCCATGTTTTGCTTTCTTCCCCGACGGGTTATCTTCCGTTGCCTCATCGCCATTGGTTTCTTTGGGAGTATCCACCATGTATATATCATATGAAGAGGTGGCAGTCCAGCGCCCTATGGGCGGTGGTTCCTGTTCTTCTCCCGCATCGTCGTCTATACCGTTGATGTCTTCGGAGTCGAAGTTAAGCACGTCGGTTAAGTCATCGTCCGTGGCTATTAGTGGGTGGTGGGTGGGAAACTAATTTCTTCGTCGCCAGCTTCCCACTCGAGTCGGACATAGTTCGGCCAGGAGTCTGCTGATAGAGAGAGAGAGAGACCTCAAAGAATCTAGCACGTCTCCGAAGGGTGAGTGCTGAAAGATGTCTGTGGCGGTGAACTCCATGACCGGAGCCCAGTTAGATTCAATGGGCACGGATGCGTGCGGTTCGGAACACACGGCCGGAGACGAGTCCGGGGGTCCGGAGACACAGATCCCTTTAGGAGAGGGGTATGTGTTCGGCTCCAACACCGAGGAGAGTGCGGCCTCCAGGGCGGGGTCCATCCACCCATCCTCGAAAGGGATGACCTGCTCTGGAATGGAGTCTGGAGCTGTAGCAGGTGCGATGTTCCAAATACTGTGACTGCAGACCTAAGTCATGCACGTCGTGATTGTTCGGCGCTCCTGACACGGTCCTGAATCCGTCAAAGATCAAGTCTCCGTGGATGTCGGCCGTGTATTTTAGGTTTCCAAACCTGACCTGATGGCCAGGGGCGTAGCTATCGATCTGCTCTAGATGGCCAAGCGAGTTGGCCCGCAGTGCGAAGCCACCGAACATGAAGATCTGTCCGGTGAGAAAAGTCTTGCCCAGGACAGCGTGGTTGAAGGTTGGAGAAGCCATCTAACCTTGCAGCAACGACACAGAGGAACTCTCAATGAAAGCACCAATGTCGGTGTCAAAACCGGCGGATCTCGGGTAGGGGGTCCCGAACTGTGCATCTAAGGCTAATGGTAACAGGAGGCTGGGGACACGATGTTTACCCATGTTCGGGCCCTCTCGATGGAGGTAATACCCTACTTCCTGCTTGATTGATCTTGATGATATAAGTATTACAAGATTTGATCTACCATGAGATCAGAGAGGCTAAACCCTATAAGCTGGCCTATGGTATGATTGTTGTTGATGATAATGAGTCCTACGAACTAAACCCTCCGGTTTATATAGACACTGGAGAGGGCTAGGGTTACACAGAGTCGGTTTACAGAGAAGGATATCTACATCCGAATCGCCAAGCTTGCCTTCCATGCCAAGGAGAGTCCCATCCGGACACGGGACGAAGTCTTCAATCTTGTATCTTCATAGTCCAACAGTCCGGCCAAAGTATATAGTCCAGCTGTCCAGATACTCCCTTATCCAGGACTCCCTCAGTAGCCCCTGAACCAGGCATCAATGACGATGAGTCTAGCGCGTAGATTGTCTTCGGCATTACAAGGCGGGTTCCATCTCTGAATAGTCCAAAAATAATTCCAAACACAAGGACCATGTCCGGCTCTGCAAGATAACATTTCATATACCCCCATAGAGAGAATAATAATAACCCACGAATCTAATCTGCTGACAATTCTTTGAAAAGTGGCATCACGCCACGGTCCGGTTTTTATTCGAACCGTTTTCTACAACCTGCCTCCGCACACATCGCGAGGCGGTTTCTTTGGCTTGTCTTGTCAAAGCAGAGATCGTGTCCCCTTATCGCGGGATCTCCATCAATACGGGCCATGGGTAACCCAACCAGCGCCATTAATCGAGGCGCTTGGAAAGATAAGAGATTTTGAGAGGCAAGTGGGGAGGCGCACATACATCGCCTTCATAAAGGGGCAAAGATCTCCCATTTTCACCCACACCTTCTTCCTCCTTTGCTCATCCGTTCTCGCACCCTCGAGCTCCAGCGGCCAAGTTCTCACCTTCTTCGTAGGACCGCAGCATGTCCAGAGCGGGAGGCAATTGGATGGCCTCTTTTGTCACAGAGGAGAACATTACCAAGCTTCAAGAGGCCAGATACCTGGCCACTAATATCGCGCACAGGCTTCCAACAGAGGGACAGATTACCCCTACACCGAAGTCTCGGGAGAGAGTAGTACTTCTCCCTCATTTCGTCTGTGGACTAGGGTTTCCACTCCACCCTTTCGTCCGCGGGCTCATGTACTACTACGGGCTAGATTTTCATGATCTGGCCCCGAATTTCATCCTCAACATCTCGGTGTTCATCGTCGTGTGCGAGGCCTTCCTCCGCATCAAGCCTCACTTCAGCCTGTGGTTGAAAATCTTCTGCGTGAAGCCCAAGATCGTGAGCGGCCAACAGGCGGAGTGCGAAGGTGCCATGGTGGGAAGAATGCCCAATGTTGCATGGCTCGATGGTTCCTTCGTGGTGACCATAAAGGGGTGGCAATCAGGGTGGTTCTACATCACTGAGCCGCGCGATGCCAACTGGGTGGCGGCCCCAAAATTTAGATCCGCAATCCCCATGCGGCTCACTTCCTGGGAGAAGAAGGGCCTGGCCTGGGGCGAACCCACGGAGCTGAGCGGACTCGAGACCTGCATCAGAAGTATGAGGGACAAGAAGATCAAGCTTGTCAACATGGTCCAAGTCATGCTTATTCGCCGGATTCTCCCGTGTCAAAGACGGGCATTTGATATGTGGGAGTTCGACCCGGCCGAACACCAGATGCTGCTAGAGCTCTTCGACACAACACACAAAGATATCTGGAAGGTTTTGTTCAAGACCGGCGAAGTCCCTCCTCCCCTTTCCAAGGACCAGGGGCTCAGCGCAACGCACCTCGCTAGTCCGGTAAGTCCTCTGGTTATTACAAAATGTTTCCTTCCGAATACATTCGTGGGAGGATTCTTAGGTCACTATGTTGACCGAACAGGATTGGGTGGAGATGGCGGAGCGGATCGACTGACCGGCTCCATTGCCGGAGGACCCAGTAAGCACACTCCTAGCGGAGATGCTGGTTCCGGCGCCCGACAAGGTGCCGGAGAAAAAGGACAGAAAGAAGGCCACGGGGATCCGGAAGGGTCTTCGGCACGAGGCCGCACCCGACGCCTTGCCAGAAGAGGATAAGGCGCACTCCTCCCACGAAGGGGAGGAGAGGAAGAAGAAGAAGAAGAAGAAGAAGAAGGCTGCTTCAACTGAGGGGGCCGAAGGTCCCAAGAAGGCGGCCGCGGGGACCATAAAAAGTCTCCAGCACAGGGTCATGATAGAGTCGTCATCTGAAGACAACGAGGAAGATTCTCCCCCCGAAGACGGGGGAGAACATGAAGAAATGCCTCCTCCCCGTGCTAGGGAGGAGAAGAAAAGGAAGGCCGCCCCATCAGGGGAGGCCAGGACACCGAAGAAGGGAAAGGCGTCCCTTCCAGATCAATCCACTACCGCCGCTTTCAGTGACGAGGAGTGGCTGCCCAGGAGCAAACCCCGGGCGAGGTCGTAAGTATCCGCATTCCATAATATTTTCCGTGCAATTTTGACCTCATGGTTTGTGATGATGCCGAACACGTATACGCAGTCCGGCCGGGTCCGATCTTGGAGAGTCCTCTTCGGAGGAGTCTCTGAACAAGTCGGAGATGAACTCGCTCCCGATGGCAACGTCCCCAAGACCAGTGGATGACACCGAGGTGTTGTCCCGCAGGATGCCAGAGCAGGAGGAGATGTTTCCGGAGACTCCCCAACGAAAAATCTCGGGCGCCGGACACATGGGGGGTGAGAACCTCATGGATTATGATAACGGGTGCCACAGCAAGTCTGGCTCCCAGCCGGTTACTGTGCCGGAGCCTACGAAGGTTACGGATTTTAGTAAGCAGTCCTCCGCGAGGGAGGGTGATCCGGCCGTGCAGATGACCTCCGCCCAGCCGGAGGCATCGTATAATTTGTTGGAAGTGCTTCGAGGCGCTTCCAAAGAGGATGAACACCGTACACTTATGGGTACGGTGATTGAGAAGGTTCGGTCTGCCAAGAGCGGATTGACCGAAGCTTGAACCAGCCTACTAACAGGCTTTGAGGTAAAGAAAGTGTGAGAAAATATCACCTGATAGATAGTAGCCCCTGATACTCTGGTTGGTGTTCGGAAAGAAAAGGCAAACAGAGGGTCAACTAAAAAACCGCAGGAAGCTAATAGTATTTGTCTGTATGAATCAAACAGGCACTGCTGCTGACCGTCGTTGCACGCACGGCTGAGGTTGCGGGACTCAAGCGCGAACTGGGGTAGGCCGAAGAAGAGCTTGGCCTCATGAAGAAGCAGCTCGAGGCGAACAAAGGTAAGAAAAACCCCGTCCATATGTGGTATAGAGGATAAAAAGTTAGTGATGCTAATAAAAAGCATCATGGCTTTTGATAGGGACCGCGACCGAAGTGGCATCCCTGAAGGAAGCGCCGTCTGCGGCCGAAGACAAGGCGGATACGGAGTGAACCGAGCAAGAGAAGCAAGATGCTCGGATGGGAGAGGTACAGTAGGAGCTCCAGGAGCTCGGCCAGAAGTTCAGCTCCCTGGAGCATGACTACAAGATGCAAGCGTCTAAGCTTGCAAAGGCCCTCCAGAGCGCGGCTAAATCCAAGGCCGAAGCCAAAAAGGCCCTCCAGGAAATCCAGGTGGCCAAGAAGATAGCGGAGGGTAAGGCATTCTTTATGCAAAGCAAGCATGTGGAGGAGTCATTTCTTTTACTTACACAAATCCAGAGCTCTCCAGGGGCATTCACAGATCTGCCACGCATCATTTCGGATGTCGCGGAGTTCTACCGCGCTGAACAGGGGAGATCTACGGAGAAGCTGTTCTGGTCCCAATATACTGGGGCCGAACACCCGATGCCTCTGAGTGACCAACTGAAGCAGCTGGTCGAACTCCACAATGCGGCTGAACAGGCCATGAGGGACCTCATAGTCCGGATGTGGCCTGGCGAGCCCCTGCCCGGCAGCTACTTTGGCCTGGTGAAGCGGCTGGTGCATGCATGTCCACGGCTAGAAGTTATCAAGCAGTCCGTATGTATTGAGGGTGCCCAACGGGCCTTTGCCCGCGCAAAGGTGCATTGGGGCAAGCTGGATGCTGAGAAGCTTATGAAGGATGGACCCCCGGAGGGCAAGGTGCATCGCTGCCCCAAGAAATATTATGATGGCATTATGAAAGGCGCTCGTCTTGTGGCGAATGAATGTCCTAAGAACATAATTTTTGATTGAATGTACTCATGTCGTTCATGTGATATGAGAACGGGTTTATTTGTGCTATATAACACTTTGTTTTTGATTTAAAATATTACCTTCTCTGCGGCTGTTTATCAAAATCTGAAAGTAGGCCAGTCGTCGACTTCCGCTCCCTTGTAACTAGTACTGGGGTGTTCGTGGAAACCCAAACACTCTTTATCCAAAATTTTGGTCCTTTAAGCAGGTGTTTAGGGCAGCGAACGAGGCAATCGGACTTTTTGCTTTATAACTATCACTTGGCCATAGAAGTCTATAATTTTAAATTTCGGCGAAGCCCCTAATATTCGGAAGGCCGAACTGGGGCGTTATGCACGCCTAAATCGGGCAATGCCAATTCCTCGCCTCAAGCATAAAAAATCTTTAGGGGTTTTAGTACCACACTAAAAGCGACCAGCTCTCGCCGTATCATGATGGCCAGTTTTCGTCTTTCTCTACTAAGGTGCTCATCCGGAAGAACCGGGACACAATCGTAGTAGTTCTCCCTGCACTACCTTAGCCGATA
Source organism: Triticum dicoccoides (assembly GCF_002162155.2). Classification (NCBI taxonomy): domain Eukaryota; kingdom Viridiplantae; phylum Streptophyta; class Magnoliopsida; order Poales; family Poaceae; genus Triticum; species Triticum dicoccoides. Next base: position 77,466,444 of record NC_041383.1, read on the forward strand.
GAATGGAACGTAAGGTATCAAAACAAGGGAGCCAGGCTAACCCAACTATTGACCCAAGACATGATTCGGAGCTGATGCATATAATGCTATAAGTTCGGGGTGCTGCACTATTGAAAGTGTTCGGACTTTCCTTGCCATTTTATGGGGCTCGATAAGAAGCCCCTGGCAAACTGACCATACCAAAACGTACGGATGCAATATTGAATAAATATTCAACAGAAAATATGAGGATAGTAATAAGAAGCTGACACTACGTACTACTTCCAATTTATTTGGACAATACGGCAAAACGTTGGTGTACAATTGATGCACTAAGCAGAAAAAATAGGACATTTCGACATATCCTATCCATGGGTAGGCTACATGGGGGTATGTAAGAACAGGTATAACGATCATTGAAGAAGATCACCTGAGTATTCCCTTGTGTGCAAAAGCCTCTTGCCTCCTTGGTACCCCCTCCATAATGAGTCCAGTTATCCGATCTCTTCTGAAGGGGCTGCAAGAAAGTGGGGTCCTGAAAAAGGGGAAAAAGGTATGCGGGCCTCCTGGCGGCTGAACCGCACTCTGGCCGCATTGTCATCTCGCCTCCACCTATGCCCATGGTATTTTGACCGCGTAGTTGTGCACGCGTGGTATGAACGCCGCTTGAATGGGGCTGGGGTGGAGGCTGGATTGCTAATCGAGCTCCTGGCGTGCCTGACTGTCCTATTGCGGTGTACTCCGGACTCGCTTGACGGTGTTCGGGGATATCATTGTCGGATTGGCTGTTTGTCGGAGGAGGCTGCTTTGTACTTCTGCCGTGAGGGCCGCAGTATGCTCTTCTATATGGAGGGAGCAGTCTGTATTTCCATTGACTGTTATGAACCTGCGAGGTCCTGGCATCTTAAGCTTGAGGTATGCATAGTGCGGTACCGCATTGAAACGAGCAAACGCGGTTCGTCCAAGTAGTGCATGGTAGCCACTACGGAAAGGGACGATATCAAAGATTAACTCCTCGCTTCGGAAGTTGTCCCGAGATCCAAAGACCACTTCCAGTGTTATTGAGCCCATGCAGCGGGCCTCTACCCCGGGAATTACACCTTCGAAGGTGGTTTTGGTGGGTTTGATCCATGACGGATCGATGCCCATTTTGCGCACTGTGTCCTGATAAAGCAGGTTCAGGCTGCTGCCACCATCCATGAGGACTTGCGTGAGGTGGAATCCGTCGATGATTGGGTCAAGGACCAATGCGGCTGAGCCGCCATGATGGATGCTGGTGGGATGGTCCCTACGATCAAAGGTGATCGGGCAGGATGACCATGGGTTGAATTTCGGGGCGACGAGCTCCATCGCATAGACGTCCCTAAGTGCACGCTTTCGCTCCCGTTTGGGGATGTGAGTGGCATAGATCATGTTCACCGTTTTTACCTGGGGGTGGGGGGATTTCTTCTGCCCTCTAGTGTTCGGATGCCGGGGCTCCTCATCATCATCGCTATGCAGCCCCTTGTCCTTGTTCTCGGCATTTATCTTGCTGGCCTGTTTGAACACCCAGAAATCTCTGTTAGTGTGATTGGCTGGTTTATCAGGGGTGCCATGAATCTGGCATGAGCGGTCGAGTATGCGGTCCAGATTGGACGATCCCGGATTGTTTCTTTTGAACGGCTTCTTCCGCTGACCGGATTTGGAGTTGCTGAATCCGGCATTGACTGTCGTATCCTCCGCATTGTCGCCATTATTTTGACGCTTGTGTCTGTTAAGCCGTGGCTTTCCGTTACTGTCGCAGATGTTTGAAGTGCCAGGGTTTCCAGGCATGGTGTTGCTGCGAGCCAGCCAACTGTCCTCACCCGCGCAAAAGCGGGTCATTAGTGTCGTGAGGGCCGCCATGGTCTTCGGTTTTTCTTGGTCGAGGTGTCGGGCAAGCCACTCATCACGGATATTATGCTTAAAGGCCGCCAGGGCCTCAGCGTCCGGATAGTCGACAATTTGGTTATTTTTAGTGAGAAATCGAGTCCAGAATTTCCTGGTTGACTCTCCGGCATGTTGGGTAATGTGACTTAAGTCATCAGCATCCGGTGGTCGCACATAGGTGCCCTGGAAGTTATCGAGGAATGCGACCTCAAGATTTTCCCAGCTGCCATTGGAGTTTGCTGGCATGCTATTCAGCTAGTGTCTTGCTGGCCCTTTAAGCTTGAGTGGGAGATACTTGATGGCATGTAGATCATCACCGCGGGCCATGTGAATGTGGAGAAGAAAATCCTAGATCCACACCGCGGGGTCTGTTGTGCCATCGTATAACTCGATGTTGACGGGTTTAAACCCTTCTGGGAATTCATGTTCCATTACTTCATCAGTGAAGCAGAGGGGGTGTGTGGTGCCTCTGTGTCGGGCTATCTCGCGGCGTATTCCAATTGGGTATGGTCGGTAATGTTCGGCCCAGCCGGATTTGTCAGCATTGTATCCGGCATGACGATCGGTGTCATGAGCTGTGGCACGCCCCCGTGATCCGTAGATTGATCTTGGTTATCCTGCGTTGTTTTCCAATATGTCTCGCAGGTCCTGCGTATTGCCCCGGGCCGCAGTGAATCCGCGTGGGAGTGCAGGCTGGTGTCCGGCCTGATAGCTTGTCTTATCCCGGCCACGAGGTGGCCGGTCAGCCTCATCTTGTGCTGGAAGTTCAGGCTCTTCGGCCTCTTCTTCTAGCGGTTTATGCTTTGGGTATCCCCTGCTCGGGGGCTCGAGTCTGTATTCCTCGGCCGCCAGGACTTTGGTCCATCTGTCTGCGAGCAGGTCTTGGTCATCTTGGAGTTGCTGCTTCTTCTTCTTGAGGCTTCTTGCAGTGGCTATAAGCCTGCGCTTGAAGCGCTCTTGCTCTATGGGATCCTCTGGTACGCCAAATTCGTCATCACCGAGGCTCACCTTGTCTTCGGAGGGGGGCATATAGTTATCGTCCTCCAAGTATCCGTCTGTCGCCTATTCGTCTGGGCTAGCCAGCCCGTGTTCCTGTTCGGCTTGATCGAAGGTGGATTGATTAGGACCATATTCCTCTTCGGCACCCTCTAGATTTTCTTCTCCAGTGCCGGTATTGTTGTGGCGAGGCTTGGAGCGGCGCCGATGACGCCCATGTTTTGCTTTCTTCCCCCAGGGGTTATCTTCCGTTGCCTGATCGCCATTGGTTTCTTTGGGAGTATCCACCATGTATATATCATATGAAGAGGTGGCAGTCCAGCGCCCTGTGGGCGGTGGTTCCTATTCTTCTCCCGCATCATCGTCTATATTGTCGATGTCTTTGGAGTCGAAGTTAAGCACGTCGGTCAAGTCATCGACCGTGGCTATTAAGTGGGTGGTAACTGGGAAACTAATTTCTTCGTCGCCAGCTTCCCACTCGAGTCGGACATAGTTTGGCCAGGAGTCTCCTGAGAGAGACCTCAAAGAATCTAGCATGTCTCCAAAGGGTGAGTGCTGAAAGATGTACGCGTCGGTGAACTCCATGACCGGAGCCCAGTTAGATTCAATGGGCACGGATGCGCGCGGTCCGAAACAAACGGTCGGAGACGAGTCCGGGGGTCCGAAGACACAGATCCCTTTAGGAGAGGGGTCCGTGTTCGGCTCCAACACCGAGGAGTGTGCGGCCTCCGGGGCGCGGTCCATCCACCCATCCTCGAAAGGGACGACCTGCTCTGGAACGGAGTCCGGAGCTGTAGCAGGTGCGATGTTCCAAATATTGTCCGACTGCAGACCTAAGTCATGCACGTCGTGATTGTTCGTGCTCCTGACATGGGCCTGAATCCGTCGAAGATCAAGTCTCCGCGGATGTCGGTCGTGTAGTTTAGGTTTCCAAACCTGACCTAATGGCCAGGGGCGTAGCTATTGATCTGCTCCAGATGGCCAAGCGAGTTGGCCCGCAGTGCGAAGCCGCCGAACATGAAGATCTATCCGAGGAGAAAAGTTTTGCCCAGGACAGCGTGGTTGAAGGTTGGAGAAGCCATCTCACCTTGCAGCGACGACACAGAGGAACTCTCAATGAAAGCACCAATGTCGGTGTCAAAACCGGCGGATCTCGGGTAGGGGGTCCTGAACTGTGTGTCTAAGGCTAATGGTAACAGGAGGCTGGGGACACGATGTTTACCCAGGTTCGAGCCCTCTCGATGGAGGTAATACCCTACTTCCTGCTTGATTGATCTTGATGATATAAGTATTACAAGATTTGATCTACCACGAGATCTGAGAGGCTATACCCTAGAAGCTAGCCTATGGTATGATTGTTGTTGATGATAATGAGTCCTACGGACTAAACCCTCCAGTTTATATAGACACTGGAGAGGGCTAGGGTTACACAGAGTCAGTTTATAGAGAAGGAGATCTACATCCGAATCGCCAAGCTTGCCTTCCACTCCAAGGAGAGTCCCATCCGGACACGGGATGAAGTCTTCAATCTTGTATCTTCATTGTCCAAGAGTCCAGCCAAAGTATATAGTCCGGCTGTCCGGATACCCCCTTATCCAGGACTCCCTCAGGGGGCACTTCGCCCACCATGGACCAGCGTCTGCATGACATTATATACCTATGCAACGGTGTTCTCTTTTTCTCTACATGTTCAGTACGATTGTGTACAATATCTGACATGCATAATAAAAAAATAGTTAGATTTTGTAAGACCTAAGGGGTGCATGCAAAAATCAAGACTGATGGTAGCAAACGAGTGGATGGATCCAAAACTAATGATAGCAGGTAGATTATAGCTTCAGTTTAAAAAGATAGACAATGGATCATCTATTGTTTGTTGCCCACCCAACATGAACCACATAGAAGACCCGAGATGAACCAGATGGTAGACAGATACTATTCATTGCTGGCTCGATATGAGACCCATGGGGATTTCAAAACTCAAGGTTGAACAATAAAGTAGCAGGTAATAATAACCGATGTATAACGTAACCAAACACGAAAGACTGTGACCTCTCTTCCGGAACTGTGTAGTCCTCAGGTTCATCTGCTCAGTCGATGATGGTAATGCAGTTGGCGTGGCTGCCGGCAACGGGGAAGATGATCTGAGGTGGCGAAAGAAAGTCTGCAGGGGGGATCTCTGCTGCTGTGAATGCTTCTGTCGACGGTGCACCTCAGGTGGGGTGGATGACGGCACGGGAGGAGCAGGACATAACACACAGAGTTTTCTTTGACGCCTATCTGAAAATGAAGTAAATCTGTAAGGGCTCCTTAGAATTGGAGGATTCTATAAATGCAGGGACAGGAAAAACATAAGAATAGGATAGGAATGCACGTGCAAAACAGAGCATTTGGAAACATAGGATTTCAGTCAACCTGGGTGTTTGGTTCACATGAATTGGAAGAACACAAGAATGGAGAAATGTGGTCAAATTAAAGTCAAACCACGTGAAAATGAAAAACTAAGCATCTTATTATGCCAGTAATGCAATTAGTTCTATTCTTCATGCATATTAATTTGAAAAGGACGTCCAAGTGAATAAAATTCCTATGTTTTTCTTCGAAAGAGACACCAAAGGAAAAAATCCTCCAGTTTTGCTTTGCACCACTCCTTCTAACAGATTTGCATGAATAGTAGTTCCATAGCAAAGGATCCCTGAGGGATTGACATGAATGCAGAGTAACAAAGTGATGCGACGAGTGTACAACCTCTTTGGCATAGCCTTGTGGACCTCAGCATCATTGGGTTGGACGTGGAGGATGGTGATGCTGGTGTGACTCTCGGAGGCGGGGAAGAAGATCCTAGGCCTCTAGAAACGGCGCCGAGGTTACTGCTCCACTGTGATGGACAGTTCTATTGTTGGAGCAGCTGCGGTGAGGTGTACGGCGACGAGGCTGAAGTAGGACAAGACAGACAACGTTAATCTGAAGTGGGACCCTAATATCATCTGCGATAGATGATGTAAAATACATCACCAAAAAGTGCTAGATGTAAAACGCATCAGCCGCGCCACGGCCGCTCTGACAGATGTTGTAAGTACTGTTCACTTTGAACTTAACTGAAGAAAATGAACTTTACAGTCGAAACTGAATTTTACTGTCGAAACTGATTGAACTAGTAGCAGAGCATTGCAATAGATGTTTAGGGCGTTCGAGCACTAGTAGCAGAGAAGCAGTGATCTAAATCAGCAAACGCTCGAGTAGGGAACGCACTAGCAGAGAGCAAGTCGTGCAGTAGCACCGTGAGCGAGTGCTAAAGCAGCAACTCATGTAGCTGCCGGAGGTCGTGCAGCAGCAGCAGCAGCGCAAGCGAGAGCAAGAGCAGAGCAGCAGCACGAACGAAAGCAAGAGCAGTGCTGCAACGCGACCGACAGCAACAATAGAGCCGCAGCGCGAGCGAGAGCCGGAGCAGTTGTAGCTAGTGCCGTTGTGGAACTCGTCGCCGAGGAAGCAACGACATGGGGGAGACACGTCGTGGATGATGTGGCCGGCGACAACGCCGTTGATGGAGACCCGCCATGTCTGCTGGGTATCGAGCACCGGAAACCCTGTGAGATCGAATAAAAGATAAAATGCAGTGGTGAGTGCAGAACCTCCTTGGTGGTGCCGAGTTGGCCTTGGCTTCATCGGAGGAATTGGTGAGGGTGTTGCGGTTCCGGTGGGGTAGGTCAAGACGGTGCTGTGGGGACTAAGGTGGCGCGATACACGAGGTGAACGTCGGGGCAGCTCCTTGGAGGTGGACGACGAGGCGGCTGATCTGGTGGGACGACGAGATCAATGACCGATCCTCATCCGGTGCGGTGGATGAGGGAAGGTGAGCTGTTGCGGTGGACGACGTAGTTGGGGAAGAGTCTCCGGCTGGGCGGCGGTCGGGAGGCCGACGGAGCAGCGTGGGTTTTGGCGGCCTCGTGTACGAATGGGGGGGGGGCGAAGGGGGAGGGGGAGCCAAGCTTAGGGACGCGCTTGTCCGAAATGTTGGGTAAGTTACCAGCGTACCCCCATCGGTTTTGACACCGTGGCGTGGAGCTTCTTTTCCGACTGACGAGTAGAAGGGGGATTTCACGTGTCTGGGCTGCGGGGCCAATTTTGGATGAGGAGGGAGTTTCGCGCGCGTCAAAATTTCGGGATAACAAGGCGCGGCGTGGGTTGAAGAGGCGGGAGTTTCAAAGCAGGTGAGACAAAAGATACTTGAGCTTGAAAATTTCGGGATAACAAGGTGCGGATTCCTTGTTCGGCAGAACAAACTTAACGTGTAAAAAAACAATTCATACAAGACACAAGAGAGTCATGTCCCCTTTTATTATATTGCTATAGATGCCATTGAAAAAACTACAAGAAAAATGTAAAAAAAATCGGGAGAACAAGATTACCCTGCACAGTACCAAATCGATTCGCACTTCCCTCAACAATAACAAAAAACAAATCAATTCCCACCAAAAGAAAGAGTAATGTCCCTTTTTATATGATTACAAATGCCAGGATCTCAAATTTCAATTTTTTGATCCATGTTATGTTGAATTCGAATATATCGTTAGGTGACCTTGCGGTTTATAATTGATGTAGTCGTACATTTTGATCTTCCATCTTATATGAACATTTTACTCCACCATGTGAACATATAAATTGTCGTCTACCATATGAACTAAATTTGAATCAATTCTCCTTATTTGAATACGATTGTTGTCAAGTTATACAATAATTTAAATATTATCTTGATAACAAAAAGCATGCATATAGAAGTAATCATATTTCACTATGAACTACATGTACCATACACTCTCCAATTCAAATATTTGTATCCATTTTATGTTGAATTTAAATCATAGTACATTATTGGTCTAGGTAGCAAGATGTTCGGGATAATCTAAACCTTGTTTTCATATGTATAACTTTTGCTGAATTGGGACAAGTTTTGGTATAAGCTTCTTGCAAAACTGGAGATTCTCTCAACAAGCCTCGTGGTTCCGAGAGCGAATGTGTCACCTTTGTGTGTGAAATGATATACGCTGCCTCCCCCCTGATTTTCTTTATAGAGGCAACATAGAACTATATGAGCGCCCTGTTAAGTTTTGGAATTATTTCGGGTTCGTTTGGCCTTTTTATACATTAATTGAGTTTCTGGACTTTTAAAGTGCATAATCTAAATATGAACTGCATGCACATGCTCCGGTGCACCAAAGTTGGTTGAAGAATCACATGTGTGTCCTTGGCTGAATTTCTAGGTCCCATGGAAGAAATGAGAATGAAATTCAAACATCTGGGCATCGTGACTCGGCCGAGAACATCGAGAAACTTAGATTTTAAATTCATGTAAATCCAAAACTCGTCTGGAATTCATGAAACTTGGCATGGTGTCATGTCATGGCACTAACATGTTGTGGTAAAAAATTGGGCCGATTTGGAAGCTCGTGGTTCTAAGAGGGAGTGTGCCACCTTTGAGTGTGAAACGATATGCGCTGCCCCCCCCCCACCCTTGAGTTTCTTAACAAAGCCAACATAGAACTATATGAGTGCCATTTTAAATTTTGGAATTATTCCGGGTTCATTTGTCATTTTTTATACATTAATTGAGTTTCTGGTCATTTAATGTGCATAAGTCAAATTTGAACTACAAGCACATGCTCTCGTGCACCAAAGTTGGTTGAAAAATCACATGTGTGTCATCGGGTGAATTTCTAGGTCCCATGCAAGAAATGAGAATAAAATTCAAACATCTGGGCATTGTGGCTCGACCGAGAACATTGAGGAACTTGGTTTTTAAATTCTTGTAAATCCAAAACACGTCTGAAAATCATGAAACTTGGCATGGGTGTCATGTCATGGTACTACCATGCTGTGGTAAAAGAATTGGCCGAATAGGAACATATTTTGGTATAAGCTTCTTGCAAACCGAAGCTTCTCTCAAGAAAGCTCGTGGTTCTAAGTGGGAACGAGCCACCTTTGAGTGCGAAACGATATACGTTGTCCCCCTTGAGTTTATTTACAAAGGCAACATAGAACTACATGAGTGCCCTGTTAAATTTTGGAAATCATTCTGGCTTCGTTTGGCCTTTTTTACACATTAATTGAGTTTTTGGTCATTTAATGTGCACAATTAAAATTTGAACTACAAGCACATGCTCCCATGCACCAAAGTTGGTTGAAAAATCACATCTGTGTCCTCGGGTGAATTTCTAGGTCCCATGCAAAAAATGAGAATAAAATTCAAACATCTGGGCATCGTGGCTTGGTCGAGAACATTGAGAAACTTGGTTTTAAAATCATGATACTTGGCATGGTGTCATATCATGGTAGTACCATGCCGTGGTAAAAAATATTGGCCGAATAGGAACAAATTTGGGTATAAGCTTCTTGCAAATTGGAGCTTCTCGCAAGAAGGCTCGTGGTTCTGAGAGGGAACGTGTCACCTTTGTGTGCATAATTCAAATTTGAAATACAAGCACATGTTCCAGTGCACCAAAGTAGGTTGAAAAATCACATGTGTGTCCTTGGGTAAATTTCTAGGTTCCATGCAAGAAATGGGAATGAAATTCAAAATTCTGGGCGTCGTGGCTGGGCTGGAAACATTGAGAAACTTAGTTTTTTAATTCCTGTAAATCCAAAACACGCATGAAAATAATGAAACTTGGCTTGGTGCCATGTCCGATTTGCGAAGGCGCACACATTAACAATCAACAAAGTCATTTTGGAACAAGTGTTGTCACGTTACAATCGGAAACACAAGTATTATTGAAACCGTGGGCGTTCTATTTACTACCATTTACGTGCCGCCACGCGTCCCCATTTTTTATTAGCTAGGAGGTGTCGTGCAGGGTAGCTATTTGAGTACGAGAGGCGTGCGATTAGACCCCCTACGCGTGCTTATCGGGAGAGCCCTTTGACCTCCATCTGCCGTCTACCTCTCTCCCAAGGTCTCCATTAATGGCGCCCAAGCCTCTGTTTAATGGCGTGGCTATGTCTCACTCGACTGAGATTTAAGAGAGAAAAAAGAAAATCTGAAAGCATGGATCTTGATGTAAGATCCGACGGACCTATATAGCATCTACTGCGACTTATAGCAAGACTGATGAATATATAAGGACGATTAATTGTCTTACATAATTAGAAAGATAATTAAAAAAGCCACATGCGACTACGCCCGAAATACACAAGGGAAAAAGAAGAAGGAAGACAAGGATCTGGCTCGCTGATCTCTACTTTCTTGATGCGTTGCTGCAGGCCGCGGGAACTAGTCTCCGTGGCGAGCGGTGATGAGTTCTTTCGTGTCCTCAAGACGCTGCTTGAGAACATCCACTAATTCCTCCACCAGCCTTTGGCGCTCGATGCGGAGCATGTCATTCTCGTCCATAAGTTTCTTGACCATGACGCGGGTCCTCTTCAACAAGGCACTGGTCTCCTCCTGCTGGTCTGCACTTCGGACGATCTTTACCCTCAACAGGTCGCGTTCGGCCCAGAGCCTCTCATTGCCCTCCCTTAGTTGTCGGATGATGCAGGTAGCCTATTCAGACGAGGCTTTCATGTCGTCCTGCAACCTCGCCCACCCGGAGATCTGATCCATCTGGCTATGGACGATCGCATGCATGCGCCTGTAACAGTCGTCGCCTGCCCGCGAGAAGTTTTTCCAGGCTGCCACGGCGCGGTGGGACATCTCTGCTGCATTCGCGGCACGGCGGGATATCTCTGCTGCTTCCGCGGCGCGGCCGGACCAGTCTGCTGCATCGACGGCACGGCGGGACCTCCGTGCTGCTTCAGCGGCGCGGTGGGACCTCTGTGCTGCTACTTCCGTGCGGTGGGACATTTTGGCTGCTTTCACAGCGAGGCGGGACATCTCTCGTGCTTCGGAATCCATACTCGCCTCTCCCTGGTGGCAATCTCTCGACCCAGAACTCACGCTGGCCATGGCAGACTCAAGGGAAGGATGCTGAATAACTTGTTTGTTTTTGTGGATGAGGAGTTGAGGAGGAATGTGCAGTCATCTTGGCATACTAGTATTTATAACCGAGTACTAATACGCTCCTAAGTGGGAAATCGTTTAGGTTGTGATCGGTGTGAACAGGTTTGCAATTCAATATAGCATGGAGTAATTTGGAATGTGACGAGACGCAAGCTCAAAATTTATTGACGGTTCTAGTTTCGAAGTGCGTCACTATTCCCGGATGGCGTTATGTGGGCACGTGTTCTCGGTCGTGGTGTAGTAGTTCTTTTTCTACTGCTATGTATGTGCAATAACTGGCACCGTCGTATACATATCTTACGGTTAATGGGGCATTCGACAGGAATAGCCGCGTGGCGAGCTATAGGCTAGTCTTTTTTAGACGCATTAAACCTATCTCTCGGGACTTATCGCACGCACCATCGTGCCACCCACAAAAACTTGTACTCTGAGTTTAGTATGTTATACAGGAAGAGAAGAGGTGCACGCATGCACTCGTCCTCTCACACACGCATCTATTTTTTTCTCGAAGAGGAGGATGATGACCCCCAGCCTCTACATCTTGGAGTCACACACACATCTGTAGCTACGAATTCTAGTGTTCTCAACCATCCGACTGGCTCTATCATGGTTGTACCTATATACTAAAACATGTCTAGATATATCTATATTTTGACAAATGGAAGGCATGTATTGTGGAACGGAGGGAGTGCTTGTCATCAAAATGGATAAAAAGGGATGTATCTAGAACTAAAATACATCTGCATACATCTCCTTTTATCTAGTACTTCTTACCCAAAGGAACTTTATATCCAACAGACATAAAATATATGTTCGACTGTTGGAAATTACTGATCTGATGTCGAAGTAATTGCTGCATCGCCACCAAAACCCACCATTTCTTAAGCTAAAGTAGACCGAGGTAATCCCTATATTAGCATATTACTAAGATAAACAGAAGGCATTGTAGAAACATTTAGGACGTGAGCTTGTCAATCTGAATGTGGAGGGACACCAGCTTAGCCCCGGCCAGCAGTTTGGGCGGAACTGTGAAGAAGGTCAGCTCCTGCACGTCGACGTTGCCGGGATCCTTGCTGCTTGTCACCTCCATTTCCACCTTGACAGCGTCGGTCGTGCCTTTGGGCTCCCCCGGCGGGCCGTTCGCCCACAGCTTGGCCATGTAGTGCAGCAGTGGGGACGCCCCCGCTCTAATGCAGACCACCAACACGGCGATAGGCGCGCCGATGTCGAGCATGCCACCGACCAAGAAAAATGCGCGGTCGTCCTCCTCCCCGAACAGCAAGAGCCGTGGCTCTGATAGTGGCACTTGCAGCTGGAGCACCTTGCCGTGTTGGATCCTGTGCACGGGCATGGGATGCGCGTTGCTGATGTGGTGGTAGAGCACCGGCGGTGGGCCTTCGTAGCCGCAGACGGGCACAGGGCATTTGCAGGGCGCGAGCGGACCCACACTCTGGTGATCGGCGAGCTTGTGGTAAGTGACATAGAGCCCACTGCCTTCATGCGGGCACTCCACCCTCAGCGACAAAACGACGGCTTCCACCGCCGTGCTCCGCATGTCGAAGCCACCGCCGCGCTCGCACTTCTCGCACTACCGCTGGTTCCCGGGGCGCTCGACGCGGCAGTCCACGCAGGCCAGGTTCCCTCCCTTGCACTGCAGAAATCAATCAAACAGCACATCAATCAAGACCCCTACACGTTGCTCAATCAGCCGAACAGACGAGGTGTATTCGAACCTCATACACTGGAGGCGTCAAGGGGCAGAGGCACAAGGGGCAGTGGAGCACGGTGAGGTCCATGGAGACCTTAGAGCATTACTAGTAGAGCCCTCAAACCCTGAAACCCTTTTAGCAGTTTTAAGGGTTGAGAAGTGCCAGTTTTTGACACTTTTAAGGGTTGAAAAACAGGGGCAAAGACTAGAACCCTCAAACCCAACCTGTAAACCGCTTTAAGGGTTGGATTTAAGGGTTCTAGTCTTTGCCTCAACCCCAACCTTTAAAACTGTCGTTTCATATATCACACATTTCATCACATTTCATCATATGACATATCACAAATTCCATCACAATTGACATAAAACAATAATCATTCTAGTTATTATTACAACACCGAATAAAACAATATCATTCAAATTATTACAACAATGTTTGAGCAAATAACACTAATTGTTCGAATCAAATAGGACATAGAAAAGGAAAAAAAAGATACATCATGGGCCAATGCGCCGCCCATCCAACTGCCAGTGGTGCTCTATTAGATCATCCCGGAGCTGACCATGAGTGGTTGCATCCTCAATCTGACGATGTGCTTGAAGAAAAGCGTGTATGCGAGAAGGGTTTCTTTCCGGTTGCACACGGGTACCAACATTGTCATAGAAACAAGGGAGGTTTAACTCTCTCTCATCCTCTAGGATCATGTTGTGTAGAATGACACAACATTTCATGATGTTCATCAAGGTTTTTTTGTCCCAAAACCGAGCTGGACCATGAACTATGGCAAACCTTGCTTGCAAAACACCGAAAGCTCTCTCAATATCCTTGTGGGCTGCCTCTTGTGCCTTGGTGAAATGAGCCTCTTTTCTTGTTAAGGGCACCCCATTTTTCTCCTTGATGGACTTCACAAGAGTTGCTCATTCGGGATAGATGCCATCGGTGAGATAGTATCCCATTGAGTACTCATTGCCCATGATTTTGTAGTTGCAAGCTGGAGCATCCCCAGAAATTAATCTTTTGAACAAAGGAGATCTATTGAGGATATTGATATCATTGAGTGTGCCTGGCAACCCAAAGAATGCATGCCAAATCCATGTGTCCTGAGATGCTACAGCCTCAAGCACAATGGTAGCATCATGGCTTTTACCGCAATACATTCTGTGCCATGCCTTTGGGCAATTTTTCCACCTCCAATGCATGCAATCAAGACTACCTAGCATCCTCGGCCATCCCCTTTTTTCATTCATTTCCATTAATCTCTTTGTATCTTCCTCGTTTGGTGCCCGAAGATACTGCTCACCGTACAATCGGATGACCAACCTGGCAAACCTACGGACTGACTCCGTGGTTGTATCTTGCCCAATGCGAAGATACTCGTCTGTATAATCCGCGGGTATGCCATAAGCGAGTACCCGCATTGCCGCCGATATCTTTTGATATGCACTAAACCCCATGATACCGGCGGCGGATCTACGACGTTTAAAGTAATATGAGGCGGCCTCACAATCGTTGACAATCTTCACAAACAAACTACACCGCATTCGGTACCTTCTGTGGAAGAGACGAGGAGGGTATGTAGGTACCTCGGAGAAGTAGTCTTCCATCAAATGTTCGTGTCCGAGAGCGCGGTTCTGGTAGATGGTGACTCGGCCCATCTTTGACCCTCTCCTCTGATCCATCAGTTTCACGCGGTTTTCAAACGATTGCACATCGATGAGGAGGCTCATCATCTCGACATCGTCATCTTGCAACAACTCATCAATGTCGGAATCGTCGAATGTCGACCAATCCGACGAATCGGACATGACAATCTCCTCATTGTTCATCTCCATCTACAAAGGACATTCACTAATTAGTGCTAAAAATGAAACAAAAATAAAATGAAACAAAATGAAAAAAAATCACATACCTCACCTCGGCCGGGGCAGGGCAGGAGGGCGGCCGGGGGCGCAGCTTGGACGGCGGGAGGGCAGCCGAGGCAGGCGGGAGCCGCGGCCGGCGGGAGGGCAGGATGGGAGGCCGGCGGGAGGGCAGGGCG
>NC_041383.1:77481430-77486664 GCF_002162155.2 Triticum dicoccoides
GGGGCGGCCGGGGCGGTGCGCGACGAGGCGCAGCACGGCGGGAGGGCCGCCGGGCAGTGTGGCCGGAGGCGCGGCGGCGGCCGGATCTGGGAGGGGAGCTGAAAACTCCCTCCCGCACGAACGAGAAGAGATAACCGGGTCGGGGAGGGGTTGGGCTGCCAACCCCTGTTTCTACAGGCTGGGAAGGAGAATAGGGGTTGAGCCTCTAAAAAAATTTAAGGGTTTAAGGGTTAAGGGGTTCTATTCTTTGCGATTTTTTCGTCTCAACCCGTAAAAAAGCGGTTATTTTTGAGGGTTTGAGGGTTTAGGGGTACTACTAGTAATGCTCTTAGTGAGCTCCCTTGTCGGTTCCTGCTCCGCCTGCATGATCTCGCCCTCCTCGTGCACAACCATCTCTCGCTTGGGCCGGGGCATTACAAAGCTTTACCGTCACATATTTTATACTTTGTGCATAACTCTCCTCCCGCATACCAAGGAAGGTAGTAGTTTGAGTTTTCTGGACAAATTTGCCCCTGCGCATGAGTAAGCTGCATAAATATCGACAGTAAATGCGCATGCAATGGTTGGCTGGTCCTCCTTCCTTTTCACTTGAGTTGGCTTCCCCAGGCAGTCAAGCCGCATCCGGCGCTGCATGCGTTTGCCTGTAGCCATTTTCTGATTTGGAAACTGGCGCAATTAATGGAGGCAGAACTAATCGAGCGGGGGCACAGATGGAAACCAACGCGGACGCGCAGACTAATCTGAGAAAAACAAGAAAGAAGTTTTAGAAATTGGAGGGAGTACTGTACTACTTCAAGGTGCATTACATCAACACATGCAAGTATCAAAAGGATAGTCACGGCATGCATGCATGCGTTGTAATTAATGCATCGGTAACCGCAAATTATTGAAATATATCGAGTGCACTGCTTTGATGTGTCGCGTAAACTCGTACATCAACGAGAAGTTTGATTATCCTCTCCCTCGCGGACTTAACTGCACCTGCCTTTGGCTGTATGACAGGTTGGCCACCCACCTGTCGGGCCCACATGTCATATACGCAAAGGCAGGAGCGTCCCTCCCTCGCCCATGAGTGTGGTGGCTGGCAAGACTAGGAGAAGCTTTCGCTACACGCTCTCCCTCCCGCACGCGGTGCACATGCAGCAGTTCAATCAGTGTCAGATGGCCAGAAGCGTACTATAGTACTCCTCCGGTGCAGTAGTACTCCATCATTGTTCGAGTTCTCGAAGAAGCAAAGAGCCAAGCGCAACCCGGATGCTCGTGTGGCAGTTTCATGTGTAGAGTAGTCTAGGATAGCGTGTACCGTGCCTGTAAGCTTAAAATCGTTCGGGTCGGCTCCATGCTATGTGGCCGTCTCGAAGTTTTAAAAAAAATAGTCTTCTGGCCCTACCTATCACCCTGGTGATTGTAGTTTGCACGCTCATCTGGTCAAGACAGGAATAAATATTTTAATTTGTTTTTTCTTTTTCGAAAAGTGGGGACTCCCCGGCCTCTGCATCAGAACGATGCATACGGCCACATATATTTTAATTTGTGGTGGGTAAATGTTAGAGGTTGCAGCAAATATATTGTACACTGCGGGTCTTTCAGCCAAGTTTAGAGGCAAGCATGTGGGGCCAGTGCTATGAAGTGTCGCGTCAACTCGTACAACGAGGAGAAGCTTGATTTTACTACATGCCTTCTCCCTCTCCCATGCACGCGGTTGCTTGCAAACGAGGACAGGCTTTTGCTTAGTAGTACTTCCACAACAAGCTATCCGTCCCGCTCGTGGTGGACGGACATGCAGCAGTGGATTCAACACTGTAGAAGCAGTAGTAGTAACATCATTGTTCGTCTTCTCGAAGAGGCAAAGAGCCACGCGCAAACCGAACGTTGCATGAGACAAAATTTCTATGTGAGCCCACTATTGTACTAGTACGTACAACTACTTGCTAGTATAGTCCTGTAAACCAGAAAGGAGTATTTGCCCTTCTAGAGATTTCAACAAGTGACTAGACTACACCGAGACGGAGTACATATGGAGCAAAATGAGTGAATCTGCACCGTAAATAAATACGTACTAGTTCTATCGTTTTCCTCTCCGAGGTGCACAATATTGAGTATACTGACTAGTCTCTTTTTGACACACATTTACGTTTTTTAACACAGTACAGACGCAAGCGCTCATATACACGCGCATACGCTCAGCCCTATGAACGCACACACGCACGGCACTATCATCTTGAAATTTACGAAGTCACCATAGGCACCTCGTCATCGATAGGTCCATAGGTGCTTGAATGCTAAGGAGGGAGAGGGTAGCGGTTCCCGAGACGTTGAACGGTCAATGATGCATCCTCAATTACATGCAGAGGTAATTAATTGGAGAAGCAGAATAGAGCCAGCACGATGTGAATGCAACGGAGTTTGGACTCTCATATAATAAAGGTGCCGCACCACTCCAATCCATCTACACCCAAGTCTCTGCGCAACACTGCTCACTCCAATCCAAGACCAAGTGACCAGAAGCCACAAGCACCTATGGAGGCGATGGACCCGAGCGGCAGTCGGTTGTGCCAAATCATCCAAGGCGCCGGCCTGCGGCCCCGCACCATGCAGCGTTTCCAGACGGTGCTGGCGACCGCAGGAATCGTAGCCCTTGCCGACGCCGGCTTCGCCTCTCGCATGGACGACATGATGGTCCACTTCATCCACAAGTTCACCGCCATCAAGAAGCGCGCGGACGACCTTGCCGTACTGCTCCAGCCCGTGCGCCCAGGCTCCTCATTGCCTACCATCCTCATCAGCCTCCATGGTGACAAACTCTTTCAAGCCCTGGTAGCCCTGCAGGTGCCGGAGGTCGCGACAAAGAATGTGCATCTCGAGGCCGCGCTCGCCGCGCAGCGCCTCGCCATGCAAGAAACTGTCGACATGCACATCCACGTCTACGAGGAAATCATCTACATAGGCCACTACAAGGCAAGCAAGGACAGAAAGACGTTGGCCTTCTTCCAGCGGCTGGAATCTTTGGACACCATTGTTCAGTACATGTCGACCTGGCCACGAAAGCCGCTGCTACTTAGGCGCCGTTCGGTGGGCCGGCGCCCTGAGTCGAGGAGGTGGACGTCATCGATGGATGCATCTCTTCTTCTTGCCTCCTGTAACCAGTACTGCATCACCTCGTGGCCTTAATGTTTTATTAGTATAGTACTCCCTCCTTTCCCAAATATAAGTCTTTCTAAAGATTCCAGCAAGTAACTACTACATACGGAGCAAAATGAGTGAATCTACACTCTAAACTATGTCTACATACATCTGTATGTTGTATTCCATTTGAAATAGTATCTAAAAAGGATTATATTTATGAACGGAGGGAGTATATGGCATTTTATTCCAGTCATAACGTTTTCACTGTGAGGTGGGGCCGCAGTTGAGCAAACCCACCCGCCCACCGGGCATCGGCCGAGTTTAGAATTAGAAGAGAGAAACGAGGGAGGAGAGCTAGTTGTAGCACGGACGCTGTTGTCAGATGGGACTCGTGTTTATAGAATAGGAGTACTGAGCACTCGTGCCTCTTCTTTTTGAGGGAAAAATTAGTCGTATGTCTAGTACCACTGGTTGGGTGCGTGCGACCTATAGCTGACATCACTTTAGGTCTCCTTTTCGAACCGCGGCTATGCTTCACAGTACATATTTTTTCACGCATTTATCCTCCTATATGTACTCCTAGGCTATTTCCACGTGCTCCCACATGTGGGACATAGAGCATCTGGGTCGTAGTGCATGCACGACTCGGAGCATATGTCGGGGTACTTTACATTTCAGACCTCACGAATTACATGAAGGAGAAGAATAAATAAATGATTGAATTACTACATGAAACCAGATTATTTTCATGGAAACCGGAGCACGTTCATTAAATTTTGGACATAACATGTTTATAAAAAATGACCGGACCTAAACCAGTCTAAGGGCCTCTTTGATTTTTCCCATAAAAAAGGGCCTCTTTGATTCGCATGATACTGAAAACACAAGAATGGGGAAAGTATGATGGCGATGAACTGAGACAAGGAGAACTCTAATTCAGTTAGAGGTTAGAGTTAGATTCTAACCCTGAACTAACTCTAAACCAAAGAGGTGTATGGATGGCAGGGTTAGAGTGACAATAAATTCTCTATCTCAATCATTTGACTACTTTGGACCCTATTTCCTGCCAGATTTGGAGGGTGCTTGGATATGTTTTAGTTCCATGACTAAAAGTAGTGGGACTAAAACTTGCTAGCCTCACCCATGCTTGGATCCAAATACTAAAGAGACTAAAATCAAGTTAATGAGCATTTATTATCCTCCAAACCCTCCAATCTAGAACTCGCCTGTGTTAAAGGAGAGGAGTTAAATGAGGAGAGAGAGGACTAATCCACATTTTAGTAGGGGTACCCCTCACTAAATTTTTTTAGTCTCAAGACTAGTTTTAGCCCCTCTTTAGTCAGGGGTGCTTGGAACTTTAGCCTCTAAAAGAGACTATTTTTAGTTAGTTTAAAATAAGTCCCTTGTATCCAGGCACCCTCTTGGTGTGGCCGGCTCTTCTGTGGCCTCCTCCCGCTCAGAATTGACATAAACGAACCATCTATACAAATCAAGCATGCAAAACATGATAATTTTTACTTTGTCCATACAAATGAGATATCCCACTTAAGCATACAAGTCATCAATCAAGCTTCACAAAATAAAAAAACACTTCATGAAACAAAGAATGAGCTAACTCATCACGGAAGTCATTCACGATAGGGAGGGAGCCCGGAGCCCCTCACGCACCGAGGGAGGAGCTCGCCATCGTCGCTCTGGAGGAAGGCTCTTTAGAGCCCAAGCCCCGGGAACCCCTCTGACGCCGGCCCTTGCGAGTTGAGGTCGACACCGGCATGGGTAGCAGGGCTGCTTGCCACCGATTGGGAACTTAATCTTTGGGCCTCTAGAAATAATGCAAGCCTGTAACTAAAATACTTAGAAAGGTGAACTGAATCTTTGGGCCTCTAGAAATAATGCAAGCCTGAAACTGAAATACCTAGAAAGGTGAACTGAATCTTTGGGCCTCTAGAAATAATGCAAGCCTGAAAGTGAAATACCTAGAAAGGTGAACTGAATCTTTGGGCCTCTAGAAATAATGCAAGCCTGAAACTGAAATACCTAGAAAGGTGAACTGAATCTTTGGGCCTCTAGAAATAATGCAAGCCTAAAATTGAAATACCTAGAAAGGT
>NC_041383.1:77486923-77519658 GCF_002162155.2 Triticum dicoccoides
CTAGAAAGGTGAACTGAATCTTTGGGCCTCTAGAAATAATGCAAGCCTGAAACTGAAATACCTAGAAAGGTGAACTGAATCTTTGGGCCTCTAGAAATAATGCAAGCCTGAAATTGAAATACATAGAAAGGTGAATTGAATCTTTGGGCCTCTAGAAATAATGCAAGCCTGAAATTGAAATACCTAGAAAGGTGACCTGAATCTTTGGGCCTCTAGAATGTTTTATTACCTCCTCAAGAAGCATCAAACAATTCCATGCGTGCACTACAAATCTATACCAAGTTTGATCAGGATCTACTTTTCCAAATCAGAATTAGCGCTAGAGCAAGCAAGATCAATGATATGGCCGTGAGACAGAGAAGGAACGAACAAACTCACCCCTCTCGCGACCTCCCTGGTAGATGCGCCGCCGCCGCGCACGACAGAGGGAGAAAAATGACTGGTGAAGGGGGAGCGGGGCGACCTTCGAAGGCCGGAGGGAGAGGGTGGCCGGAGTAGGGCAGCGGAGGCCGGAAGGAGAGGGCAGCCGGAGGAGAGAGAGGGCGAGCGGTGCTTGGGCGGGCGGCCCTATGGGGAACAGAGAGGAGTCGTGCGAGAGGGGGGAAGCGATCTGGTGCGGGCAGGGGAGATTTTTTTAGTTCTCTTTTAGTGGTCCCGAGGATAACTAACCCAATTAGAACCTCTCCACCGGGCTAGTTCTTTTAGCTGGGTTAGAGCAAACTAGCTCAAACTAACCCCTCTAGTTTCAATAATTTGAGGCTATTTCAACCAAAACTAGCTCTAACTCAGGGATCCAAACAAAGAGGAGTGTTACTGTACATGCTACAGTGTGGACCGTAGCACATTGTTTTTTATGGCCATATCACCACATTGTTTTCTACTGCTGGTTCACTGGGCTACCATGGTTCGCACTACTGGTTCACTGGGCTGCCGTGGTTCGCACTCCTCCGACCCGAGTAGTAGTAGTATAGTACTAGTATATACCGCATCATTCTTTGCTCTTTCTTACTACTCTGACATGTGGGAGAGCCAGCATCCGGGTCGACGTGTCATGCTCCAGATTAGAGCGCGGAACGGAAGGGAGACATCACCCCGATCGGAGCGCCAGTAATTCAGGACTATAGTGAGTGGTCATATCACAAGTCTTTCCAGCAGTAACGCGCCGTCAAATTGCACAGCCCCATTATACGTCCATTTTGCATCATGCTTTTATGACAATATTTATTGCATTATGGGCTGTTATTTCATGTTATGTCACAATACTTATGGCTATTCTCTCTTATTTTACAAGGTTTACATGAAGAGGGAGAATGCCGGCAGCTGGAATTCTGGGCTGGAAAGGAGCAAATATTGGAGGCCTATTCTACACAATTCCAAAAGTCCTGAAACTCCACGGAATACCTTGAAATAAATAAAGAAAAATCATCGCCAAAGATGAAGGCCAGGGGGCCCACACCCTGCTCACGAGGGTGGGGGGCGCCCCCCTTGGGCGCGCCCCCCTACCTCGTGGGCCCCCTGGTGGCTCTCCGACGCCCATCTTCTCCTATATGAAGTCTTCCGATGAGAAAAAAAATAAGAAGGAACATTTTGGGACGAGGCTCCGCCGCCACGAGGCGGAACCTTGGCGGAACCAATCTAGGGCTCTGGCAGAGCTGTTCTGCCGGGGACACTTCCCTCCAGGGGGGGGGGAAATCATCATCATCATCATCACCAACGCTCCTCTCATCGGGAGAGGGCAATCTCCATCATCATCTTCACCAGCACCATCTCATCTCCAAACCCTAGTTCATCTCTTGTATCCAATTCTTGTCTCCAAGTCCGGGATTGGTGCTAGTAGGTTGCTAGTAATGTTGATTACTCTTGTAGTTGATGCTACTTGGTTTATTCTGTGGAAGATCATATGTTCAGATCCTTTATGCATATTATTACCCCTCTGATTATGAACATGAATATGCTTTGTGAGTAATTACGTTTGTTCCTGAGGACAAGGGAGAAGTCTTGCTATTAGTAGTCATGTGAATTTGGTATTCGTTCGATATTTTGATGACATGTATGTTGTCTAGCCTCTAGTGGTGTTATGTGAACGTCGAATACATAACACTTCACCATTATTTGGGCCTAGAGGAAGGCATTAGGAAGTAATAAGTAGATGATGGGTTGCTAGAGTGACAGAAGCTTAAACCCTAGTTTATGTGTTGCTTCGTAAGGGGCTGATTTGGATCCATTTGTTTCATGCTATGGTTAGGTTTACCTTAATACTTTTGTTGTAGTTGTGGATGCTTGCAATAGAGGTTAATCATAAGTGTGATGCTTGTTCAAGTAAGGGCAGTACCCAAGCACCGGTCCACCCACATATCAAATTATCAAAGTACCGAACGCGAATCATATGAGCGTGATGAAAACTAGCTTGACGATATTCCCATGTGTCCTCGGGAGTGCTTTTCCTATCATAAGAGTTTGTTCAGGCTTGTCCTTTGCTACAAAAAGTATCGGGCCACATTGCTGCACCTTATTTACTTTAGTTACTTGTTGCTCGTTACAATTTACCTTATCACAAAACTATCTGTTACCACTTATTTCAGTACTTGCAGAGAATACCTTGCTGAAAACCGCTTATCATTTCCTTCTGCTCCTCGTTGGGTTCGACACTCTTACTTATCAAAAGGACTACGATAGATCCCCTATACTTGTGGGTCATCAAGACTCTTTTCTGGCGCCGTTGCCGGGGAGTGAAGCGCCTTTGGTAGGTGGAATTTGGTAAGGAAAATTTTATTTACTGTGCTGAAATTTTCTGTCACTTGTTACTATGGAAAGTAATTGTCTGAGGGGCTTGTTCGGGGTATCTTCACCCCGTCCAGTAGAGCAAAGAGTTGCTCCTCAACCTACTCAACCTACTGAACCTATTGAAAATGAAACTCCTTTTGAGATTCCTTCGGGTTTGATGGAAAAACTGCTAGCTAACACTTTTACAGGAGATGGAACAAAGCAACCTGATGAACATCTACGCTATGTGGATGATGTTTGTGGACTATTTAAGCTTGCTGGTATACCTGATGATGTTGTTAAGAAGAAGGCTTCTCCTTTATCTTTAAAGGGAGATGCATTGACATGGTATAGGCTATGTGATGATACGAGATCCCGGAACTATAAAAGATTGAAGTTGGAATTTCATCAAAAGTATTACCCTATGCATCTTGTTCATCGTGATCGCAATTATATATATAATTTTTGGCCTCGTGAAGGAGAAATCATCGCTCAAGCTTGGGGGAGGCTTAAATCAATGTTATATTCATGCCCCAATCATGAGCTCGCAAGAGAAGTGACTATGCAAAGTTTTTATGCTCGGCTTTCTGATAACAATCGCACCATGCTCGATACTTGTTGTGCTGGCTCTTTTATGATGAAGACTATTGAATTCATATGGAATTTATTGGATAGAATTAAACGCAACTCTGAAGATTGGGACCTCGATGAAGGTAAGGAGTCAGGTATGACACCTAAGTTTGATTGTGTTAAATCTTTTATGGATACCGATATTTTCCGTAAGTTTAGCACTAAATATGCACTTGACTCTGAGATAGTAGCTTCTTTCTTTGAATCTTTTGCTACTTATGTTGATCTCCCCAAGGGGAAGTGGTTTAAATATCATCCTCTCATAGAAGTAAAAGTAGCTGCACCTATTAAAGTTGAAGAAAAGATTGTCACTTATAATGATCCTATTGTTCCCACTTCTTATGTTGAGAAACCACCTTTCCCTGTTAGAATGAAGGATCATGTTAAAGCTTCAACTGTTGTTCGTAAAAGCAATATTAGAACGTATACACCTCTTGAGCAAGTCAAAGTAGAACCTAATATTGCTATTGTTAAAGATCTCTTGTCTCACAATATTGATGGGCATGTTATTCAATTTTGTGGTGATATGGGTGCTAGTGCTAGTGCTATACCCATTGACTTATACAAGGAAATTATGCATGATATTGCACCTGCTGAGTTAGAAGGTATTGATGTTACAATTAAACTTGCCAATAGAGATACTATTTCTCCAGTGGGAATTGTTATAGATGTTGAAGTCTTGTGTGGGAAAACCAAATATCCCGCTGATTTTCTTATTCTTGGTTCCCCACAAGATAGCTTTTGTCCCATTATATTTGGTAGACCCTTCTTGAATATTGTTAATGCTAAGAATAGATTGCAAAAAGAATGTTGTTACTATTGGCTTGGATGATATGGTTCATGAGTTTAATTTCTATAAATTTAGTAAACAACATCGTGAGGAAGAATCGCCTTGTAAGGATGAAATTATTGGTCTTGCCTCCATTGCCGTACCTCCTAGTGATCCTTTATAACAATATTTGCTAGACCATGAAAATGATATGTTCATGAATGAAAGAAGGGAAATAGATGAAGTATTATTTAAACAGGAACCTATTCTGCAACACAATTTGCCTGTTGAAATCCTAGGGGATCCCCCTCCACCCAAGGGTGATCCCGTGTTTGAGTTTAAATCGTTGCCTGATAATCTTAAATATGCTTATCTTGATGAAAAGAAAATATATCCTGTCATTATTAGTGCTAACCTTTTAGAGCATGAAGAAGAAAGATTATTGAAAACTTTGAAGAAGCACCATGCCGCTATTGGATATACTCTGGATGATCTTAAGGGCGTCAGTCCCACTCTATGCCAACATAAAATAAATTTGGAAGTGGATGCCAAACCAGTTTGTGATCCTCAACGACGTTTGAATCCTAAAATGAAAGAAGTGGTAAGAAAAGAAATACTCAAGCTTCTGGAGGCAGGTATAATTTATCCCGTTGCTGATAGTCAGTGGGTAAGTCATGTCCATTGTGTCCCTAAGAAGGGAGGTATCATTGTTGTCCCGAATGATAAAGATGAGTTGATTCCGCAAAGAATTATCACAGGTTATAGAATGGTAATTGATTTCCGTAACTTAAATAAGGCTACTAAGAAAGATCATTATCCCTTACCTTTTATCGATCAAATGCTAGAAAGATTATGCAAACACACACACTATTGCTTTCTAGATGGTTATTCTGGTTTCTCTCAAATACCTATGTCAGCTAAAGATCAATCAAAGACTACTTTTACATGCCCTTTTAGTACTTTTGCTTATAGACATATGCCTTTTGGTTAATGTAATGCACCTGCTACATTTCAAAGATGCATGATGCCTATATTATCTGACTTTTGTGAAAAAAATTGTGAGGTTTTCATGGATGATTTTTCCGTCTATGGTTCCTCTTTTGATGATTGCTTAAGCAATCTTGATCAAGTTTTGCAGAGATGTGAAGAAACTAATCTTGTCTTGAATTGGGAAAAGTGCCACTTTATGGTTAATGAAGGTATTGTCTTGGGACACAAAGTTTCTGAAAGAGGTATTGAAGTTGATAAGGCCAAGGTTGATGCTATTGAGAGGATGCCATGTCCTAAGGACATCAAAGGTATAAGAAGTTTCCTTGGTCACGCCGGATTTTATAGGAGGTTCATTAAGGACTTCTCAAAAATCTCTCGGCCTCTGACTAATTTATTACAAAAAGATGTACCATTTGTCTTTGATGATGATTGTGTAGAAGCATGCGAAATACTTAAGAAAGCATTAGTCTCTGCACCTGTTGTTCAGCCACCTGATTGGAATTTACCCTTTGAAATTATGTGTGATGCTAGTGATTATGCTGTAGGTGCTGTTCTAGGGAAAAGAGTTGATAAGAAATTAAATGTTATCCATTATGCTAGTAAGACTCTAGACAGTGCTCAAAGAAATTATGCTACTACCGAAAAAGAACTTTTAGCAGTTGTGTTTGCTTGTGATAAGTTTAGACCTTATATTGTTGATTCTAAAGTAACTATTCACAATGATCATGCTGCTATTAAATATCTTATGGAAAAGAAGGATGCAAAACCTAGACTTATTAGATGGGTTCTCCTGCTTCAAGAATTTGATTTGCATATTGTTGATAGAAAAGGAGCTGAGAACCCCGTTGCAGATAACTTATCTAGGTTAGAGAATGTTCTTGATGACCCACTACCTATTGATGATAGCTTCCCTGATGAGCAATTAAATGTCATAAGCACTTCTCATAGCACTCCATGGTATGCTGATTATGCTAATTATATTATCGCTAAATTTATACCACCTAGCTTCACATACCAACAAAAGAAAAAGTTTTTCTATGACTTGCTACATTACTTTTGGGATGACCCACATCTTTATAAAGAAGGAGTAGATGGTGTCATTAGACGTTGTGTACCTGAGCATGAACAGGATTAGATCCTACGCAAGTGTCACTCCGAAGCTTATGGAGGACACCATGCTGGAGATAGAACTGCACATAAGGTATTGCAATCTGGTTTTTATTGGCCTACTCTCTTCAAGGATGCCCATAAGTTTGTTTTTTCTTGCGATGAATGTCAAAGAATTGGTAACATTAGTAGACTTCAAGAAATGCCTATGAATTATTCACTTGTTATTGAACCATTTGATGTTTGGGGCTTTGATTATATGGGACCTTTTCCTGCCTCTAAGGGATACACACATATTTTAGTTGCTGTTGACTATGTTACTAAGTGGGTAGAAACTATTCCAACTAGTAGTGCTGATCATAACACTTCTATTAAAATGCTTAAGGAAGTTATTTTTCCGAGGTTTGGAGTCCCTAGATATTTAATGACTGATGGTGGTTCACACTTTATTCATGGTGCTTTCCGTAAGATGCTTGCTAAATATGACGTTAATCATAGGATTACATCTCCTTATCACCCACAGTCTAGTGGTCAAGTAGATTTGAGCAATAGAGAGCTCAAATTAATTTTGCAAAAGACTGTCAACAGGTCTAGAAAGAATTGGTCCAAGAAGCTTGATGATGCATTATTTGCCTATAGAACTGCATATAAAAATCCTATGGGTATGTCTCCGTATAAAATGGTTAAAGGAAAAGCTTGTCACTTTACCCTCGAACTAGAACACAAGGCATATTGGGCTATTAAAGAGCTCAACTATGATTTCAAACTTGCCGGTGAGAAGAGGTTATTTGATATTAGCTCACTTGATGAATGGAGAGCCCAAGCTTATGAAAATGCCAAGTTGTTTAAAGAAAAGGTTAAAAGATGGCATGACAAAAGGATACAAAAGCGTGAGTTTAATGTAGGTGATTATGTATTGCTATACAACTCTCGTTTAAGATTTTTTGCAGGAAAACTTCTCTCTAAATGGGAAGGTCCCTACGTTATCGAGGAGGTCTATCGTTCCGGTGCCATAAAAATCAACAACTTCGAAGGCACAAACCCGAAGGTGGTAAACGGTCAAAGAATCAAACACTATATCTCATGTAATCCTATAAATGTTGAAACTAATATTATTGAAACCGTAACCCCGGAGGAACACATAAGGGACACTTTGCAGAATGTTCCCGACTCCGAAAAAGAATAGGTATCTGGTACGGTAAGTAAACCGACTCCAAAACAATTTTTAAGGCAGTATTTCTCCGTTTTGGAATATTTAGAAAAATAGAAAAATAAGTAGCAGTCCGGGGAGGACACGAGGCCTCCACGAGGGTGGAGAGTGCGCCCTACCCCCCTGGGCGTGCCCCCCAACCTCGTGAGCACCTCGTGTGCCCTCCGGACTCCGTTTCCTTGCATGATACGTATTTTGGTCGGTAGAAATTCATTATATTACTCCCGAAGGTTTTGACTCTCGTATCACGCAAATCTCCCTTGTTCCTGTTTCGAGCTGTTTTTCTGACAGGTATAGATCATCATGACAGCCCCAAGTGCTTCCAAGGACAATTTCTTCGAGAAGGTGATCAACCCTTACCTCGCGGAGGTGCTGCGACACCCTCAAACCATTGAGATGCGTGATGGGTTGCTGCACATCCGCGATGTTGAGGGACCAAAGGGAACCGGAAGCCTGGAGTCGAGGCTCGAAGCAATGGAGCAACAAGTTTTCAAATGTCAGGGGATGGTGGAGCGCGGAATCAACACTAGCCACAAGATGCTCGCGGAGTTCACCAACAACTACGAGCCGGACGCTAAGAACACCGAGGAGGCCAAGCTACAAGAGAAGATCGAGCACCTCCAAGCCCAAATTTATGATCTGCAAAATCAAAACTGTGAGTATGCATATAGATTCAAAAGGATGAGTTTGGCTGCAGATTTGAGGATTCCGGAGACTCGATCGTCCTTCTATGATGGTGAGCCTATGCCATGGAAGTTGGACGACAACCTGCATCATCAACAATACCTCCACCACCACCAACAAAGAAGGAGACATAATCACATGGGTATGGACACTCCCCTTGGCAACTGCCGAGCTTGGGGGAGGTGCCCTAGTATCGTATCACCATCACAACTCTTATCTTTACCGTATTTCTTAGTTCGATCCTATTAGTAGTGTCTTGATTTAGTAGAATAAAGTCATGGCATGATCTAGTTTTGAGTTTTGCTTTATGATCCTTCTTTGTAATCGAGTCCGTGAGCTATATAATAAAGATTAGTGTTGATTCAAGGGCTTGATTGTTTTTCCATGATCTTGGGTGATTAGAAGAAAAAGAATAAAAAGAATCAAAGAGTTCATATTGATCTTAGTGAAAGTAATGACTCCACATAGAGAGAGTATGATGATTAAAGGTTGTTGGGAGTTGGCAAATATAGCTTTGGTCATTGTTGCAATTAATAGGAAGTAATAAGGAAAGAGAGGTTTCACATATAGATATATTATCATTGACATCTTTTATGATTGGGAGCACTCATTAAAATATGACATGCTAAAGAGTTGAGGTTGGACAAGGAAGATAACATAATGAGTTATGTTTTCTTACATCCGAGATAAAGTATGTTGTCATGGATCCTCTACCGTGTTGAGCTTGCCTTTCCCCCTCTTGCTAGCCAAATTCTTAGCACCAAGTAGAAATACTACTTGTGCTTCCAAATACCCTTAAACCAGTTTTGCCATGAGAGTCCACTATATCTACCTATGGATTGAGTAAGATCCTTCAAGTAAGTTGTCATCGGTGCAAGCAATAAAAATTGCTCTCTAAATATGCATGACTTATTAGTGCAGAGAAATAAGCTTTGTACGAACTTGTTGTGGATGCAATAAAAGCGACGGACTGCATAATAAAGGTTCACATGCAAGGGGCAATATAAAGTGACGTTCTTTTGCATTAAGATTTTGTGCATCAACCCTAAACGTGCATGACAACCTCTGCTTCCCTCTGCGAAGGGCCTATCTTTTATTATTATCCTCTACCTTATACAAGAGTCACGGTGATCTTCATCTTTCCTTTTTCATTTTATCCTTTGGCAAGCTCAGCATGTTGGAAAGAGTATGATATATATATCTAATTGGATGTAGGGGAGCATGAATTATTATTGTTGACATTACCCTTGAGGTAAAGGTTGTGTGGCAAGACTATAAGCCCCTATCTTTCTCTGTGTCCGATTAAAACTCCATAGCCACAAATATCGCGTGAGTGCTAGCAATTATGAAGGACTAAATGATAGTTGAGTATGTGGACTTGCTTTTGAGCTCTAACATAGACTCTTTCCGATGTTATGATAAATTGCAATTGCTTCAATGACTGAGATTATAATTGTTAGTGCCTAATAAGGTTTGTGATTCATGCTTTGGCTTTGTGAAAAGATCATCACTTGAACATAGGTAATCATATGACAAAATCTATATATGTTGCTGTTATCAAATAATCATGATGCCTTCATGTTCGTATTTTGTTTTTATCGATGCCTCTACCTCTAAACATGAGGACATATTTATTGTTATCGGCTTTTCGCTTGAGGACAATCGAGGTCTAAGCTTGGGGGAGTTGACACGTCCATTTTGCATCATGCTTTTATGACAATATTTATTGCATTATGGGCTGTTATTTCACGTTATGTCACAATACTTATGGCTATTCTCTCTTATTTTACAAGGTTTACATGAAGAGGGAGAATGCCGGCAGCTGGAATTCTAGGCTGGAAAGGAGCAAATATTGGAGGCCTATTCTACGCAATTCCAAAAGTCCTGAAACTCCACGGAATACCTTGAAATAAATAAAGAAAAATCATCGCCAAAGATGAAGGCCAGGGGGCCCACACCCTGCTCACGAGGGTGGGGGGCGCCCCCCTTGGGCGCGCCCCCCGACCTCGTGGGCCCCCTGGTGGCTCTCCGACACCCATCTTCTCCTATATGAAGTCTTTCTATGAGAAAAAAAATAAGAAGGAACCTTTTGGGACGAGGCTCCGCCGCCACGAGGCGGAACCTTGGTGGAACCAATCTAGGGCTCTGGCAGAGTTGTTCTGCCGGGGACACTTCCCTCCGGGAGGGGGAAATCATCATCATCATCATCACCAACGCTCCTCTCATCGGGAGAGGGCAATCTCCATCAACATCTACACCATCACCATCTCATCTCCAAACCCTAGTTCATCTCTTGTATCCAATTCTTGTCTCCAAGTCCGGGATTGGTGCTAGTAGGTTGCTAGTAGTGTTGATTACTCCTTGTAGTTGATGCTAGTTGGTTTATTTGGTGGAAGATCATATGTTCAGATCCTTTATGCATATTATTACCCCTCTGATTATGAACATGAATATGCTTTGTGAGTAATTACGTTTGTTCCTGAGGTCAAGGGAGAAGTCTTGCTATTAGCAGTCATGTGAATTTGGTATTCGTTCGATATTTTGATGAGATGTATGTTGTCTAGCCTCTAGTGGTGTTATGTGAACGTCGACTACATAATACTTCACCATTATTTGGGCCTAGAGGAAGGCATTGGGAAGTAATAAGTAGATGATGGGTTGCTAGAGTGACAGAAGCTTAAACCCTAGTTTATGCGTTGCTTCGTAAGGGGCTGATTTGGATCCATATGTTTCATGCTATGGTTAGGTTTACCTTAATACTTTTGTTGTAGTTGTGGATGCTTGAAATAGAGGTTAATCATAAGTGGGATGCTTGTCCAAGTAAGGGCAGTACCCAAGCACCGGTCCACCCACATATCAAATTATCAAAGTACCAAACGCTAATTATATGAACGTGATGAAAACTAGCTTGACGATATTCCCATGTGTCCTCGGGAGCGCTTTTCCTATCATAAGAGTTTGTCCAGGCTTGTCCTTTTCTACAAAAAGGATTGGGCCACCTTGCTGCACCTTATTTACTTTAGTTACTTGTTGCTTGTTACAATTTACCTTATCACAAAACTATCTGTTACCACTTATTCTAGTACTTGCAGAGAATACCTTGCTGAAAACCGCTTATCATTTCCTTCTGCTCGTCGTTGGGTTCGACACTCTTACTTATCGAAAGGACTATGATAGATCCCCTATACTTGTGGGTAATCACCCCACTCTCTCACCCTCCTCGCCTCTCTGTCAAACCTCCTACCCGAAAACTGCCGCGCGTACTGCCCGGGAAAAGCCCCGCCCTCAACTTTTAACTACGCGAAAATAGTTCGAGCTTGTTCATTCTATATAAATACAGTACTCACTGTATGTTTATTCACCCGTGGGGTTGTTCAATGAATGGAGGGGCGGGGAGCACAAGTGAACAATATTGTAGTACTACTAGTAGTAGGTAGGAGTCGTAAAGTAGTCACCTTAAATAGAGAGTTTCTTTTCTTTAATGCCATGTACACAAATTGAAACGCTTGTTGTGGAGAGAAAAAAGATAATCACTCCATTATATATGGACGCAGGGGCCTGAGCGCTTGCTTTACTAGGGTTGCTCTCTTCATTCTCTCATGCTCTCCAGATATAAACAAGACAGCGGTAGCGACATTTTCTCTCTGCTCACCGCTGGTCACAGATCCTGTCGGATCCCTTCGGCCGGTGTGTGTAGAGGACTAAAAGGTGCATCATTCACGCGGTCATCACCGCCGAGGGAGGAAACCCACAGCTGCCAGAGGGGCCCAATCCTCTGCCCGTGTCGTTCTCTCCGACACAGCGCCGGCTCGGGAGGTCCCCCGACCCTTCTTCCTCCTTGTCGTATTGTCCGTAGATCAGACCTGCCGCCGCTGACATCCCGGCGACCCTCAGGTATAAGTTCTTCGAAAGCGGCCTTGCTCTACTGCCCCAGCTCCCCACGTGTCTGCATGTGCATCTTTTTCTACTCCCATCAGCTCTTCCAAAGCCACCTAATTTTTTAGTATTATTAGAGGTAAAGCTACGTCATGCATTCAAATCTAGGGCTTTGTTCAAATAACGAAGAAAGGGGGGAAAGTTGTAGCATGAATCTAGGACTTGATTCAAATAGGAAATAATATGGTGAAAGTAGTAGAGACCAGATACCCAACCGGTCTATTGGTTGAAAAGGGAAATATTGGGAAAACGCAGTACAAACTGGATAAGGAACAGATCTATTATTGGTTGAAAAAAGGATAGAAAGTGGCGGCTGGTGGACAAGTCAACAGAGTATGTCCAGGATTAGATTTGCTGCCATCACATAGTAAAAGGTCTCCAGGATTAGATTTGTTGCCCTCAAATAGTAAAAGGTCTCAGGATTAGATTTGCTGCCTTCACATAGTAAAAGGTCTCGAGGATTAGATTTGCTGCCCTCACATAGTAAAGGATCTCCAAGATTAGATTTTCTGCCCTCACATAGTAAAAGGTCTCCAGGATTAGATTTGCTGCCCTCACATAGCATGAACAAACTCGGCATCACCACTTTATGCCTCCTTGTAGGTACATTGTGCTGATGGGTCCACTATCGCATGTCCTTGTACCAACCTTTTGCTGTTGTTAATGTAAGGGCGCATGTAAAATGAAGCGATCACACTGTTACCTTAGGGACATGTCTAACCAGTGTTATTGTTAATCTAATGCCTCTAGTGATAAGATGCAATTAAACTGTGTTACAAATGGCACTCCTGCTGTTTTCCCCAGTATGATAAGTAAGTTGCTCCTATACGCTGCAGAGGGTCCTAGTGTCCCCACGGTCCCATGCCCTTAAACCAACTCTTTAGCTGCTGTTGATTTACTGTGTCTGGTAAACAAGCAATGCCACCATTAAAGTAATCCCATATTTGAGGAATCTCATTGTTGATCATAATGCTTCTGGTAACATGAAGCATTGCTGACATTTTAAAATTTCTACTGTCCTTGCGTGATTTCCATGCACATAATTAAGATGCATCTTTCATTTTGTATATGTTTCGTATATTCTTATTGACCAGCAACTGTTTACTTTCTATCTTTTTGTGCAGATAGGGATATCCATTTCACCTTGTTGCTATTGTAAGCTTTTGGTGAACTACACAAAACACTTTTTTTTGGAATGAGTGTCTTGTGCAGTTCAACTAAAATGTCACGTGGGCAACATCTCTCAATTTTGGTGGAACTGCACAAAATGGTGATTGGAGTTTCCAAAATCTCCGTCAAGTTCTGTCGGTAATCTCGTGCAATATTTTATTAGCCTTTGCAAGATGGAGCCGTCACTGTCACCACAATGGCACTTTATTTTAGTGGAACTGCACAAAAGGATAAGAAAATTATAGTTGCACCTTACATGAGCCAGACAGCCAACCTTAATGTTCCTCAATTTTAGTGCAACTACTAAAGAAGAACCTGCCAGCTCACAAGAGCAAGTACTTGTTGCTAGCTGAATGATGCAATCTTTGCTTCATTTCAGGTGAACTGCAGAAAAAGGCGCATGAATTGAATCATGGAACTCCAGGCAGACCTCCTCCAAGTAGAGTTGGAGGTTGAGTTCAAGGAGGCCGCTATTAAAGAGAAATCATGCTCTCCTATCTCCTTGTTTGTGTTGTGCAAACATGTTGTGCAAACAGGAATACTCGACTACAGATGTTGTGACGGTCAAGAGCATTCGCCAAGTTCTTCGATCGTATGACATGGCTAGCCAAGATGGATTTAATCCCGATATTCACTTTATCAAAAGGCTCTAATGGGTTGGTTCTAAATCTTGCAAGCTGGGAATCAGTGAGATGTGTAGGCATCTTTGTTGTACTTATTATTTGAATCTTATTTGTTGGTTCTAAATCTTGCAAGATGGGAATCAATGAGATGTGTAGGCATCTTTGTTGTACTTATTATTTGGATCTTATTTGTTGGTTCTGAATCTTGCAAGCTGGGAATCAATGAGATGTGTAGGCATCTTTGTTGTACTTATTATTTGGATCTTATTTGTTGTTTCTGAATCTTGCAAGCTGGGAAACACGGCATGATGATGCAGAGGACAACAACCATAACAAATAGTTCAAACTTGGTAGTATTATCTTTGTGAAAGTGCGACAAATGTGTTGATCGTGTGCGTCCTGAGAATAATAATTCTAATTGTTGTGCATGTTGATCGTGTGGCACTGATAGAACGAGTGAATGCATTGCTTGTTTTAAGTATAAATTTCTATTAAAGCTAATTAAATTTAAGTAAAGTGACCACTAACTCCAGTTATTACAGTACCAATACAAACCCGCTCGTGAACTGATGTGTGGCTGGAGTAGGTTTCTTAATGGAGGCGTTTCAACGCGCCGAGGGTGCGTCTTCTGCCGGGCGTGCAGCGGACGAGGGAGGGGTAGTAACTATTGTCGCCTGTACACACTCAGCTTATTATTGAATCCAATTCCCCAAGAGCTGAAAAACGAACTGTTGCCGCCGCCTACACACTCGTTCACTCGAAGAGACTCCAATGGCGATCCGAGGGGTGAGCCTGCTGGACATGAACTTCGGCAAGGAGTTCCCCTTTGAGTTCGCCGTTCAGTCCTATGGCTGCACCAAGTTGAATGTGATGTACACCAACGATACAGACTCGGTGAAGCTCTGCCTTGCCTCAGTCCTATGGCTGCACCAGGTTCTGGAGCATTCGCCCATTTCATCGGCAGCGCCGACTTCACCTTCACTACGGTGGAGAGAAGGAAGAATGCGACGATTCAGCCATCTGGTGTAACAAGCTTGTCGACATCCAGAAGCAATACAAGATCATCAGTAACAGGCAGGACAAGGACTCCGTGGTTGACCTCGCTGAGACCATCATCAACCCCTGATACGCCAATATGAAAGAAGACGACCTGAACACGTGGGAGGTACCTCTGAATCTAGCCTACATAACCTACGCGGCAAAGGACGCATATGCATGCTACGAAATGTATAGGCAGATCTTGGACATGAGGGCGTGTCTGCTTCCCATAACCGACGAGTACACGGACAGCCGCGGTGTCATGATCAAGCATGCCAGGAAGGTCTAGATATTGTACTTTATCTTTTTATAAGCACCTTTATCATCTGAGTGTTTCATGCATTAGCCTATGTGTCGTAATTATCTGTTTTGTCTGAAATATTTCTTTTAAGAACCCATTAACCTTATTGCTTTTTTTAGTGGCTATTTGCTTATGTATGTAAACTAGTTCACTTGTCCGTAAAAAAACTAGTTCACTCGACTGCCATGCTTTGAAACTCCTTCCTCCCAACATATTCCCCTCCTCAGGTGGACCCAGCAGGTCTCTGAATTTTCTCCCACTTTCTTTTTTGATGTAAACTGAGTTTTCTCCCAGTACTTTCCCCTAGACCAACTCAACTGTCCCACGTCTAGCCTAAAAAATAATAATACCCCACATACTATTAACTCATCAAATTAAAATGATATTTTATTTTGTAAGTTGAAAGTTCTTACAAAATAATAATAATAATTGTTTATATATAACTTGGCAAGTTAGCTCCTAGTGATTGCGTACATAAGCTTGCAAAGATTTTACTAACGTGCAATAATGTGTTTATGTTTTTAAAAAAATTCTTATCTAGCCCAACATGATATTTTCACCCAGCCCAGCAAGTCCACGGATTTCGAGAAAAATGCAAATGGGATTTAAACGGGCTGCATAGATGCTACATCATTGTTTTACCCAGCCCACCAAATGGACTAAAAAACAAATGGACTGGCTGACATGTGGGCCAGTAGGTCGAAGCCTAAGAAGGCATTGGACTTACATCCAACGGCCAGCATTCTTCTTCAATCTCTCGTCTTCTTCCCCCAGCACTACCGGAACCGCCTGCTCCAGCCTTCGGCGTCCAGCGGCGTTGTTTTGCGCTCCTCAGCGAAACGCTACCCCGCCGACGGCCAGGCCATCCCTCCACTCTGCACCTCCTGTTATTCTCTGCCGAGTGTAGGCCCACCCCGCACCCGAACCAGTCAAGTTTCCCACTCCTCTCTGTCTGCGTGGCGCGGCGTGGTCAACATATGAGAGTCATCAGAAGAGGACTGTACGTGGAGAGCCTGACAGCTGGGACCCACAAGGTCCATGGTCACACGCAAGGAAAGTTCCTCCTTATTATGCACTGTGCGTGCACTGTACGTGGGAAGGGCTTATGTATTTCATGAAAAAAATGTTCCCCCCGCTGATAGGTCGGACCCACCAGCTATATCTTCGCATGCAAGGAAGTGCCTCCTTATTACGCACCAAAAAATGAATACCCCCTGTGTTGGGGATATAACTATTTGTGTAAGCCGCCCAGGAGGGGCCGGGTTATGCAAAGAAGACTCAAGCCCAAGACCAAGCATGAAGACGGCGGTTCAATACGGGGCTTAAGCCCACAGGCGACTTAAGGCCCGTTGTAGTAAACCGCCGTAATGGCATTACTTGTATCATAAGGTAGACTTAACTAGTCACCGAGCCGGACACTGTTATAAGCCGGCCGGGACTCTGTAGGCCACAGGGCATCAACCCGTGTATATAAGGGGATGACCTGCTGGCGGCTTAGGGCAAGAAACAACTCATCGAGAACCAGGCATAGCATATCTTGCTCCCTGGTCATCGAAACATCAATACCAACCCAACTAGACGTAGGCCTTACCTTCACTATAAGGGGCCGAACTAGTATAAACCCTCTCGTGTCCTTTGTCTCGATTAACCCCTTCAAGCTTCCTAGTTGCGATGGCTCCACAACTAAGTCCTTTCACGAGGACATCTGACGTGACAATTCCACGACAGTTGGCACCCACCGTGGGGCCAGCGCACGGTGGATTTGAGTTCTTGAAGGGCAACTTCGAAGGGCTCAAGGGATACGTAGTGGGCCGGATGACCAAGAGTCATCGCGGCAAGATCTACATTGACGACGAAGGCTGGGGCCCCGATGCCGGCTCAATCGAGTACGGGTACCGGGTCCCCTTTGGAGGAATCCACGTCTTCATCAGCCGGATTGGTGAGCCGGGGCCTGAGCCGGACAACTGCACTGACCTCGTCGAGACGGCTCAGCGTGCGAAACCTGCCCGAGCTCAATCCGGCATGAAGCGTGTCTTTGTGGGTTGCGTCCACGGAGAAGAGCTTTCTGAAGGACCTGAAGATGGTAGTGAGGCGGCCGTCCACTCTGACGGTGATTCGTCCGCCGGTTCAACAGATTCTCTGTATCAAGTTCAAGATGGTGTGCTCGAGGGTTGTTCCGATGGCTTCAGTATTCCGGACCCCTGTGAGTCGCTGAATTGGGAAGGAGTTTTCATGGCTGGGACTCAACCCGGTCAAAACTCTACAACCGCTACTGCAATTACGTCCGGGATAGGAGCGGCCGGGGCAGGAGGCCCTGTGCACCCATCGGCTCAAGTGCTGATATACCTCATGGACAAGCTTACGACCCTGTTAACCGCCACGGTTATCCCTGCAAACAAAGATGAGCATGACGCGGAGGTGGCACGGGTACGTGAGGAGATAGGTCAGGCCAAGGAGGCCTTGGCAGCTCAGGATATTAGACTAGCTATGGAGCGGGCGGCTCTCGACGACCGGGCACAGCGGTTGCAATCAGAGGCTTACCAGCTCACGATGGGCTTAAACGCATCCAATGAGGTAATGGGGAGGAGACACCAGAAGACCCAATCTCGGTTACCTCCGAATTACGACCCTCGGGTTCTTTTCGCTACATCCGGAGCCGGCCCAAGTAACCCGCCAGATGCCAATCAGTTTATGACATCCGGGGCAGGAGGACCAGCTCAGCGTCGAGAGATGCCACCTCCTCATGTGAGCATGGCAGCATCGCGTTATGTGCCGATACCGGAGGGTCACTTTTCCAACCCCATGGAGAATTTAATCACAGCGTCAGCGTGTCTGGCGGCTCTTCCAGTGGACGGTGATGATCCAATAGCGGTGGAGACCCGGAGGATCAGGGAACTTGTTCAGACGGCCCTGGCTCAGCAAGAGACCTATTCTTATAGTCGGGATAGGATTCATTCAACTCCTCCGCCTTGGTTAGCACCGCCTTATCAGAACCGGAGTCCGAGTTAAAGTAGGCACATGGAATCTGAAGCTTTGTTAAGCAACGCTCAACACCGTGACCAACATGGTGGCTATAACCCGGTGCAGGACCGAGTACGTCACGAGAACGAGCTGGCGGCTCAACTGGCGGCTCAACAGGCGGCACATCAGAATATTCCAGAGTGTCCAACAACTTCTCTTAGTTGGGAATAGCCACCAGAACCGGTGGTGTTCCTTGTTTGATACCGGTTTTG
This sequence comes from Triticum dicoccoides, assembly GCF_002162155.2. Classification (NCBI taxonomy): domain Eukaryota; kingdom Viridiplantae; phylum Streptophyta; class Magnoliopsida; order Poales; family Poaceae; genus Triticum; species Triticum dicoccoides. Next base: position 77,505,378 of record NC_041383.1, read on the forward strand.
CACAACGTGCGACTGCCTAAGGACTTCAAAGGACCTCGAAATATGCCGAATTACACGGCCGACTTACAGCCTGGAGCATGGATTGAGAGTTATGAGATGGCCATGGAGCTGTTGGAAGTCAGTGACGTGGCAACGGCTAAATATTTCACTATGATGTTAGATGGAACGGCTCGGTCTTGGTTAAAAAGTTTACCGCCCAATTCCATTGGTTCATGGGAGGAGTTAAAATCTCGTTTTATCCAGAACTTCAAGGACACCTGTAAGCAATCTATGTCAATCATGGACTTAACGAATTGTAAGCAGGGGGAGGGCGAATCCACCACCCATTGGGTACGCCGGGTCAAGGAGATAATTCATTCATCTGATAAGATGGATGCCGGCTCTGCAGTCCTCATGTTGGAGAAAAATTGCAGCTTTGAGCCGCTAAGGCAGAAACTGGGGCGCCTTAAGCGTGACTGCAGGGATATGGACACGCTAATGGCGGCTTTAGTCAAATATGCCGATTCTGATAGTACCAAGGATCCTGCGTCTGATGATGAGAAGACCGGGAAGGGAAAAAGGAACGGCAATGGAAAGGGTCAACAGCACAACCCGGTGAATCAAAGCGGCAATAAGCGTAAGGCGGACGACAACCCGGAGCTTGTAGCCAACACTAATACATAGGGTAACAATCAGAGACGTAAGGGTAAGTGGCCTCGATCCGGCGGGTCAGGCCCATCTCTTGAGCAGCTACTCAATGAGCCTTGCCCGAAACACGGCACCCGGGAGCACCCCGCTACACACCTGTGGAAAGATTGCACGATCATGAAGGCATTTAAAAATTCCAATACTTTTGATGGTAGTCATGGATCTGGCGGTGGTTCAGGGGCTGGCGGCTTTCATGGCCCGGGCGGCGGTTCAAATTCCGGTTTTCAGGGACAGCCGGGTGGAAATAATCAGCAGCAATCTGATCAGGGAGGACAACAGCAGCAGTCGGGTTATCAGAGCCATCCGAAACAGTTGAGTGGTGGGCAGTACCATGTGTTTACCACTAGCTTATGCAAACGTGACCAGAAGGTTCTTAAGAGGGCCGTAAATTCGGTTGAGCCGGAAATTCCTCGTTATTTGAGATGGTCAGAGCAACCCATCCTATGGAGCAGAGAGGATCACCCTCCACGAGTTGATAATCTGGGCCAGTTAGCCTTGGTGGTAGCACCCCAGGTTGTAGGATATAAATTCACTAAGGTACTCATGGATGGAGGTAGCAGCATCAATATCCTCTACTATGATACTTTCCAGCGCATGGGGTTGACTGAGAAGAATCTGAGAACATCCAACACTGTTTTCCATGGGGTGGTTCCAGGAAAGTCGGCTTACCCAGTTGGCAAGATTGAATTGGAGGTGGCCTTTGGAGATGAGTATGATTCCAGGGCTGAGAAATTGACGTTTGAAGTGGTCAAAATTAGGAGTCCATATCACGCTTTGTTTGGGCGACCGGCTTATGCTAAGTTCATGGCATGGCCGTGTTACATTTACTTACAGCTCAAGATGCTGGGTTACAAGGGCACCATCACCGTGCATGGGAGTCGAAAGGTGGCCTTGGAATGTGAAGAAGGCGACGCGGCTTACGCTGAGACTGCCTGTGCCGCGGAGGAGCTTAAATTTTATCAAGACAATGTTGACCCGACAGATATGACCTCCCTCAAAAAACCAACTACTGAGCATGACCCGGCGTTGAAGTTTAAATCGGCCGCTGAGACAAAGCTTGTTGACTTTACCCCAGGAGATGCCTCTAAGCAGTTCAGTATCAGTGCCAATTTGGATCCTAAATAGGAAAGCGCACTCATCGAGTTCATCCGTGAGAACCGGGACATCTTTGCATGGAAACCTTCTGACATGCCAGGTGTACCGAGGGAACTCGCTGAGCACACTCTCAATATAGATCCAAAGTATAAGCCGGTCAGGCAATTTCTCCGACGGTTCAACGAAGAGAGACGGAAAGCTATTGGGGAAGAGGTCGCCCGGCTCTTAGCGGCCGGGTTTATTGTTGAAGTTTTTCACCCGGAGTGGTTGGCTAACCCGGTGTTAGTGCTCAAGAAAAACGGCACTTGGCGGATGTGTGTGGATTACACGGACTTAAACAAGGCTTGTCCGGCTGATCCCTTTGCTCTCCCTCGTATTGATCAAATCATTGATGCTACGGTGGGTTCTGAGCGGTTGAGTTTCTTGGATGCTTACTCTGGTTATCATCAGATCTAGATGGCAGTTAAGGACCAGGAGAAGACAGCTTTCATCACTCCGTTTGGGGCCTTTTGTTATGTATCTATGCCATTTGGACTCAAGAGTGCCCAGGCGACTTATCAGCGATGTGTACAGAACTATTTGCACGATCAAATTGGGCGTAATGTTCATGCTTATGTGGATGACATCATGGTGAAATCCAGAGAAAAGGAAACCTTGATATCTGACTTGAGAGAGACCTTTGACAATCTCCGGGTTTACAAGATGATGCTTAACCCCGCCAAGTGTATGTTTGGTGTACCTGCGGGCAAGCTCTTGGGTTTTCTGGTATCAAACAGAGGCATTGAAGCTAATCCGGAGAAAATCACGGCGATTACCTCTCTGGCTACGCCGGCGTGTATCAATGATGTTCAGCGTCTGGCGGGTCGTGTTGCCGCTTTAAGCCGGTTCATAAGCCGGTTAGGGGAGAAGGCCTTACCGCTATACCAAATGATGAAGAAAACAGACACCTTCGTCTGGAGTGACGCTGCTAACACTTCCTTTGAAGATTTGAAGAGACAGTTGTCTCAGCCACTGGTTCTTGCGGCTCCCATTGACAAAGAGCCATTGCTATTGTACGTGGCTGGTAACTCACGAGCGGTCAGTGTTGCCATCGTGGTGGAGCCTAAGGAAGCTGGCAGGAGCATCCGGTTCAATGACCAGTTTATTATATCGGTGAGGTGCTCATTCAGTCTAAGCAAAGGTATCCACATTGGCAGAAACTTGTTTATGGTGTGTTCATGGCAAACCAGAAGTTGAAGCAATACTTCCAAAGTCATCCTATAACGGTGGTAAGTTCAGCCCCTCTGGGAGACATCATTCAAAATAGGGAGGCCACAGGGCGGATCGCTAAGTGGGCTATTGAGCTTGGGCCCTATGGTTTGAAGTATATGCCCTGTACTGCTATCAAATCTCAAGCCTTGGTCGATTTTATCAATGATTGGACAGAGTTGCAAGCACCTGAGGAGAAGCCGGATAATACGTATTGGACTATTCACTTTGATGGGTCCAGGAAGTTAGAAGGCTCAGGGGCTGGCGTTGTTTTAACTTCCCCTCGAGGTGACAAATTTCGCTATGTGCTCCGGCTCATGTTTCCTTGTACTAACAATGAAGCTGAATACAAGGCCTTGCTCCATGGTCTCCGGATGGCCAAAGAGATGAATTTGAGCCGGGTAAGGTGTTTGGGCGACTCAGATCTCGTGGCTCAACAGGTTTCAGGCAAGTGGGATTCTAAAGATCCCCGTATGGCGGCTTATCGTCGGGAAGTAGACGTTGTGGCTGGACATTTCAAGGGTTATCAAGTGGAGCACATTGATCGAAGTAAGAATGAGGCGGCTGATGCTTTAAGCCGGCTAGGATCTCAACGTAAGCCGGTCCCACCTAACACCTTTCTTGATGTTTCACATAACCCTTCTGTCAAGGTGCCTACCAAGGAAGAACTAGCGGTGCCAGACCCGGAGGCACAGCTGGTGGCGGCTCTTCATGTCATCCCGGATTGGACCATGCCATATTTGGCCTATATGACCCGGGGAGAGTTACCGGAGGATGAAACTTTGGCAAGACAAATTGTCAGACGATCCAAATCCATGACGATTGTTAATGGTGAGTTGCATCATTGCAGTGTGACAGGGGTGTTTCAACGATGTATGTCACCTGGAGAGGGACAAGAGATACTTCGTGAGATTCATGAAGGAGATTGTGGTCATCATGCCGGCTCAAAATCTCTTGTGGCCAAGGCTTTCCGTCATGGTTTCTACTGGCTCACGGCTCATGCCGATGCGGAGGATCTGGTCAGTAAATGTGACGGATGTCAGAAGTTCTCACGACGAACTCATGTGCCGGCTCAGGAATTGAGGATGATCCCGATTACCTGGTTGTTTGCAGTCTGGGGGCTTGACATGGTTGGACCTTTCAAAAGGTCTAAGGATAAAAAGACATATCTCCTGGTGGCAGTGGATAAGTTTACAAAGTGGGTTGAGGTGGTGCCAGTCAGTAAGTGTGATGCAGCCACAGTGGTTCAGTTCATGAAAAAGGTGATCTTTCGCTTTGGTTTCCCACACAGCATTATAACTGATAATGGTACTAACCTTTCCAAGGGAGCCATGGAAGAGTTCTGTCAGCGAGAACATATCTGGCTCGATGTTTCGGCTGTTGCTCATCCTCAATCCAATGGACAAGCAGAAAGAGCTAATAAAGAGATACTGAAGGGTATTAAACCCCGGCTCTTAGTCCCCTTAAAACGGACACCGGGTTGCTGGGTGGAAGAGTTACCCTCTGTACTATGGAGCATCAACACTATGCTTAACAGATCTACGGGTTATACACCTTTTTTCATGGTCTATGGAGCAGAGGCAGTTCTACCAAGTGACATCTGACACGACTCACCCCGTGTGGCGGCTTACGTTGAGGCAGACAACGAAAAGGCTCGTCAGGAGGCACTGGACTTGTTGGATGAGGAGCGAGACTTGGCAATGGCCCGCTCGGCGATTTACCAGTAAGACCTGCGCCGTTATCACAGCCGCCGGGTCAAGAGCAGAACCTTTCAGGAAGGTGATTTGGTGCTCCGGCTCATTCAGGATCAATCTAACATGCACAAGCTATCTCCGCCTTGGGAAGGACCCTTTGTGGCTGGCAAGAATCTGAACAATGGGTCATATTACCTCATTGATATTCGAGAACACAAAGACTCACGTAAGTCGGAGGAAGAGACCCGCCGGCCGTGGAACATAGCCCACCTTCGGCCTTATTATACTTAAGCCACCGGCTCTTAGGATGTATATACTTTTGACAATGTATATATTATATAAAGCAATAAAGCAGGACCTCTGTCCTTTTTTTCCATAAAGAATGTTTTTATGTCTTCTTTATCAAGTGATGGACACTACCAACAGGGAGTGGATCATATCTGAATCCGGCTTTCTCTTTGTACCGGCTTATGATCATATCTCAATCTAGCCATGATCACTTGGGGGCTTCCTATTCCAACATAGGTCGTATCCGAACCAAAGAGAACATAGCTGTCGATACCCGCTTGATCGGCATACTGCCAAACCCACTTGGGGGCTTCTTAATCATATTTGAATCATAGCTTAACCTCTTTGGGTCTGACGTGGATCATATACGAATCAGCGTCATTAAACAAATCTTATGGTCACTTGGGGGCTTCCTGTTCAAACGTAGGTCGTATTCGAACCAAAGAGAACATTGCTGTCAATACCCATTTGATCGGCATCGCCAAGCCATTGGGGGCTATATGATCATATCCGAATCTTAGCTTAACCCCTTTGGAACGGTTTACTGATCGTATTTGAATCAGAAGCCTGTAAATTATTTTGACTATCCTGAGACCATGTGAAAACATTATGAGATGTTTTTTGTCTTTCCGGTTTAATATTGGTCACACCAGGTTGTTAAGTACCAGGTGAGCATCAAGTCAACAGGAAAAATTATCCAAGGATCAGGCAAGCAAAACAAACACGCCAAGGACATCAAAAGTCAAAAATATATAGCAGTGGTGGCTTACGAAAGTGTTAAGGCGCTAGGAACATGCGCGAAGGCATGACAAACATTGGAAAGTTTTTTCTACCCTATTACAAGACTCCCCGAGTCTGAGTAAATGAAGCATTGTTTTTTGCAAAGCACTTGGCGATTCACTCCTTCGGCGGGCTTGAAGTCTCCGGGTTATCCTTCTCCGCTTCTTCGTCGGCTGTTTCCTCCTGGAAAGTTGATGAGGCCCAGTCAATGCTGCTCAAAGCTTCAAACTTAGCTTCATCATCTATTAAACCGGCTGGGTCCACTTCACGGGCAAAAGTATGCTTATGAATTGGAGGGATCATGCTGATTTGATCATATGGAGTGTTTGGAATTCTCCGGTTTTCACTGTCATAAGCCGGCGCATACTTGCTAAGGTCGGCGTCATTTCCAACTAGGGTCGCCACGGGACGTATGGCTTTGACGCGGGCGGTGAAATCATGGTCGTCAAACGCAGTGCCGTCTTCCTTCAGACTTGGGTATCCAAGGGCAAGGTCGGTCGGGTCTTGTTCTGGGAGCCATGCTTTAGCCCGGTTCAATGCGGTTATGGCCCCGGCTCTTGAGGACGCCCGCCTTAAGTCTTGGATCCGCTGAGGCAAGAAAGTGAGGCTCTTCAGTATGTCTTGCAGAAGGTGGGGAGGAGGGCTTGATAAGGCTACAACAGACAAGGCGCGTTGTGACCCGGAGTACAACTGTTGCACTAAGGTATAAACTGCTTTAAGCTTGATCAACATGTTTTGTTTAAGGTTGGTACTCCTAGGGCCTGTATGTATACGAATATAACAGTCAACAGGAAGTAATTATTACAATAATCATTGAAAGGTTACAATGTTTGAGGTTTTGCACAATAACTTACCGAAGATGGCTGAGACCATTTGAGATATCTGCCGTTTTAAGTCAGACAGCTCGGTTGTTGCCTCTGCAAGAGATGCTTCTGCTGTCTCGGCCCGAGTCACCAGTGAAGCTTTCTCATTATCCCAAGCTTTCTTCTACAACTCAAAATTCTTCTTCAGCTTCTCATTTTCAGAGACACTGAATTCAAATTTGGAGCTAGCCTTCTGAGTCTCAAGTTCTTGAGTTTCCAGACGACCCTTCAGGACAGCAAGCTCCGATCCAAACTGACTTATGGTGGCCTGCATTGACACCAGGTTATGGTAAGGATTATAGTAAGGTAACATTTAAGTCCCAAGCACTTTACAAGTAAAGATACTTGGCACTTGGGGGCTAATGTATGCTGAAGAATTTTAAATTTATCATATCGGGTCACACATATTAAGTCTCAAGTACTTTACAAGTAAACATACTTGACACTTGGGGACTAATGCATATTCCAATTTTACAACTATCATGTTATAACCAGGTTAAATATATTTTCTTTGAACCGTCTCAATTAATAAGTAAAGTAGATTTCTAAGTCTACGGCATATTTATTCATAAGCGATAGACTTGGGGGCTGGTACAGTATGTAAGACTCAGGTAAAAAGTATAAGTTATACCTCAGATTTGTGTTGTATTTGTTTTACCATGTCAATTTCCAGGTCACGACTATTATGCACTTGATTCAGATAGCCCGAGACTATATCACCAATGCTTAAGTGAGTGTAATCAGTAATGTCCTGCTTGGCTTTTCGGCGTTCGGCAAGTTCTTCCTTGGCGAAACATTTGGCAAGGATGGTAGGTCGTCCTGGTTCAACAAACTGAGACCTCACAATCTCAACTTCTGGTTCATTTGTCTTGACCAGGCTAGGAGTCTCCGGGTCATTTGTGTTGAGAGTATCCTCAGCAGACGGATCAAAGGTTGGCACTGGAATATCAGAAGCCGGATCAGGCGGCGGCTGATGGGTAGAGCTGTCTGGAGCAGACGCATTAATCACTGGTTCAGTTACAATCGGGTCTTGGGACGGCTTATTCTTCTTTGCCCTCTTGCTGGGTTTCACTTGCATGCTGTTAACAAAGGCAAGAGGATGAATACGCAAGTATAGGTAAAGTAAAGTTCAAGGTACATAAGGTTACATTACCCGGGAGCAGTTTTGAAAGCCGGCATGTTTGACTGCATGGATTCACCGAAAGAAAGAGAGGTATCCTGATAGTTGGAGTCAGACGAATTGAGAGGATGACGAATTAAGCCCGCTAAAGGTAAAACAGAACATAAATTGGATATAACCTCAGTCTGACGGTTCCTGGTTACGTCAAGTAAGCCGGAGGAGAGTTACGCATCCTTATTGTTCTGGGTCTGCCTCCGGTTCTCAAGCTGTTGTTGCTTCAAAAGAAATTGAGGATCTTGAGAAGCAATAGCATGTAAAAAACTTACTTTCCGTGTCACCCTTCGGATCTTTTGCTTTGGCAAAGGCTCTGAGTCGGAGGAGATTATAGTTACCTCTTCATTGGCTGCTTGACTATTCCTCGTATCCTCGTGAAGGGATAGAATGTCAGACAGGTAATAACAAGGGAATTAAGAAAATTTAAAGATTACCTCTTCATCATCCGCAGAACTATCCTCCAATTTGAATAAGTCGGAGGCGCTGGGTTTCTTCTTCTTTGAGGTTCCCGTCTTGGCGGCTTTTCTTTCAGCTTTCTTGGTCGCCCTGGCTTGTTTTGCAGCTTCATGGTCATATTTGACCTTCCAGAAGTTATCATCGGCCTGTGGGAAAGGATAAGGAATTATGAGTACCAAAGAAGGTATAACATAGCAAAGAGTATTTATTAAGATTGATAACTTACTGCAGGGGGCGGGTTCTTTTGGCAAAAGGGAAGTAATCCGAAGGTGTTACTTGTCATGGTGCCCTCCTTCAGCAGTGACTGGGTCGTAGCCTCCACCACATCATCTGGTAAGTCCTCAGGACTATGGCATAACGGGTCATCCTTTTCGCCTGTATAGGTACACATTAAGCCGGAATGGCGGCTTAATGGAAGTACTCGCCAAGTGACCCAGACTCGGACCATATCGATGCCATTTAAACCGTTTCCCAAGAGAGCTTTGATCTTTTCGATGGTGGGATTGAGAGGCAGACGTTCAACGGCCGTCAGTTTGTCTGGTAGCGGGTGGTTGGACTCAAGGCGCAGGGCGCGAAAGCTGGGCAGAGGCTTCTCATCAGCCGGAGAAGTGTCCTGACAATAAAACCACGCTTGGTTCCAAGATTTTGGGTGACTCGGCAGTTCAGCATAAGGAAAAAGGCAGTCTTGAGGTCCCAGGTACACCTCGCAGAAGACTTGGAAATTGCAAATATTTGACACGGAATTGGGTCCGATGTCTTGAGGTCTAAGGTCAAAGAAATTCAAAATTTCCCTAGAGAATTTTGAGCCGGGAGGGGCAAATCCCCGGCTCATGTGATCCGTAAAAACTATCACCTCCCCTTATTTGGGTTGAGGCTTCTCTTCAGACGGGTCAGGGACACGATAAGACATGACCTCCCTTTTTGGCAGGTGGCCAGATTTCACGAATTCAGCCAGTTTACTCTTGGTAACTATGGATGGGACCCAATTGCAGGTTACAGGGGCCTTGGCCACCTTAGGAGCCATGACAACAGTTGGCCTACGACAAAATAAGAAGATCCGGTTCATATTTAACCAGGGAGAAAAATCCTAATTATTCAAGGTGGCGGCTTAAGGAGGGGCCTAATGATGTAAGGATGACTATGCTACAATATTTAGGCCGCTAGAAGTATCAAGAGCAGTTCAAAATTCTTCAGGTCATGAGAAGCAACTAAGGTTCTGTGTCATTTATTTAAGCCAGACACCTCGACAGTTGTGTTTAAGGGCATTTACCAGAAGAAGTTTTCCGGGTGATAAAAACAAGTTTCACAGATGACAGCTATTATTCTGGATCAAATTATTGCTCTGAAAAGAAAATTTTCTAGACCTAAAAACAGGGCAGGGAAGTTCATACACTCGAAGAGGGTTTCCAAACAAGGGAAATGAGATCTATTTCTATGCCAGATCAACACAAATAAGTACCGCAGCAGTTCTACGTAGTTTTTACGATCTAAACAGGGCATTGGAGGTAAAAACTAGCGAGGGTTTGCGTCGGGCGGTGATGAACGCCGACGAACTCAACGAAGTTCCAATGCAGATCTAAGAAAGGGAAGGAGAAGAACTCACGGATGTGGACGAGCTGCGGAGGTTCGCCGTCGATTTCTGGTCAGAGTCAGGTCGATGCAGCGGCCCGAGTCGGTGAAGACGAGGGGTTCGATGACGGCGGCGGCGGAGCTCGAAAGGAGGCAAGAGGAAGAAGACGACTGAAAGAGGGAAAGTGGAAGACCTAAGTCGCACCTATTTATAGGGAGAGGATAACTGAGACGACGTGGGAAACGAGGAGATAAGAGTTATTATCCAACGGCCCCGACGCCTCGATTTTCGGAACAGTCAATAAAGCAGAGATCCGTTGAAGGATACGATGGAATAGAAAAGGAATTTAAGAGGGGATGATGTCACACTGGGTTAACATGGATCCAGAAGATGATGTCATGGCGGGTTAAAGAAACCCTTCTGCACAGCTGAAAATTTATTCTTAAAAGGTATTTTAAGATTGACATGAACAGGTTCAAATCAATCTGGGGCCTAATGTTGGGGATATAACTATTTGTGTAAGCCGCCCAGGAGGGGTCGGGTTACGCAAAGAAGACTCAAGCCCAATACCAAGCATGAAGACGGCGGTTCAATATGGGGCTTAAGCCCACAGGCAACTTAAGGCCCGTTGTAGTAAACCGTTGTAATGGCATGACTTGTATCATAAGGTAGATTTAACTAGTCACCGAGCCGGACACTGTTATAAGCCGGCCGGGACTCTGTAGGCCACAGGGCGTCAACCCGTGTATATAAGGGGACGACCTGCTGGCGGCTTAGGGCAAGAAACAACTCATCGAGAAACGGGCATAGCGTATCTCGCTCCCTGGTCATCGAAACATCAATACCAACCCAACTAGATGTAGGCCTTACCTTCACCGTAAGGGGCCGAACTAGTATAAACCCTCTCATGTGCTTTGTCCCGATTAACCCCTTCAAGCTTCCTAGTTGTGATGGCTCCACAACTAAGTCCTTTCACGAGGACATCTGACGTGACAATTCCCCCTGCTAGCTGGGACCCACCATAGTGGGTGGCTGACTTGTGGGCCTACTAAGTTGACGAGGATGAAGGGCTTTGTAAACTTAGTCAATATGAACGATTCTAGCTCCAGTGACCATACGATGTCCATCCAACGGCCATAGTGCTTCTTCAACCTCTGGTCTTCTTGCTCCAGCCGCACAAAGCAGCGTCGGTTGTGCCGCGTGCTCCTGCCTCTCGTGGCCAGCTGTGATGCCTCGAAGGCCTCATCGCTTCCTACTACTCCCACCGCTGGCCCAGAGTATCCCTCTACTCACCCACACCCCCTGTTATTCTGCGGTGACGGCAGCCTCATGCCGCAGCCGAACCAGTGAACCCTCGTACTCCTCTCCACGTGGTCATCCACTGTCGCGTCTTCCCCGGCTCCGCGTCGTCCACTTCCTAGGCCTCGCCGTCGTCCACCGCCTTGGTGCTCTCGGCGCGGCGTGTTCAATGTGGTCAACGACCGACTTCCATCGGAAGAGTACTGTACATGGAGAGGCTGACAGCTGGGTCCACGGCCATAACCCAGTTTTTTTGTGATTTGCCAAGTAAGTCTCTTTGTCATGCCTGTTGGGCTGGAAATCTTTCAAGACGAAGAGAGCTTCATTCGGCTGGCCAAGAAAATGGCCTATCAGTAATGAGAAATGGGTTGTACATTTTTAAAACACATCAAACTGGCAATTAGTTTCAAATATCTTTTTTCATTTCGAGATTTTAAATTACATTAACTTTCATGCATGGAGAATTTGTTGGATTTTATATTGATATACATTTATTTTTAAAATCAGTTTGAATGTGAGTCGAAATTTCGGGATTAAAAACAGTTCAGACCGCACCGAAATATGCAAAAATTTGTATAATTTTTTAACCGTGGCCACAATATGGGCTATAATGCTAACAAAAAGAATATGGGCTCCAAAAAAACCTTAAGAATTAGCAAATGGGCTGTAAATTATTAGAAATAATGGCAGATGGGTTGTATGCTGTTTTCCACAGATTTGAGGCTTTCCTAAAAAAAGGTTGACGCACAAGCAGTGACTGTTGGATGTCCAATGAACGGCTGTCGTGCTTCTTCAATCTCTGCTCTTCCTGCTCCAGCCGCTCAAACAAGCGCCGGTGGGACTACCTGCTCCCTCCTCCCCGCGGTTGGCTGTGCTGCCGCGCAGGCCTCACCGCCCCACCGTACTCCCATCGCTGGCCTAGCCATCCCTCTACTCACCCGCACCTACTGTTATTCTCCAGCAACGGCAAACGAACTAGTAAACCCTCATACAGTCGTACTCCCCTCTGCGTTGGAAACAACTGACGAGTCTTCCCTGCCTCCGTGTCATTCCCTTCCTTGGCCTCGCCGTCATCCACCGCCCTGGTGCTCTCGGCGCGGAATGGTCAACATGGTCAACGACCGACATGCATCTGAAGTGGATTGTACGTGGAGAGGCCGACAGCCGGGTCCACGGCCGCATGCAAGGAAATGCCTCCTTATTACGCGCAAAATAATGATTCCTCCACCTGACATCAGGGACCCACCGAAAGGGCCTTTGTATTTCGAGAAAAAATGTTACCGCCGCTGACAGCTCGGACCCACCAGCTATATCTTCGCATGCAAGGAAGTGCCTCCTTATTACGCACAAAAAAAATGAATACTCCCCCTGTTAGCTGGGACCCAATATAGTGGCAGGCTGACTTGTGGGCCTACTAAGTTGACAGGGACGGAGGGCTTTGTCAACTTAGTCAATATGCACGATTCTAGCTCCAGTGACCGTACGATGTCCATCCAACGGCCGTAGTGCTTCTTCAACCTCTGGTCTTCTTGCTCCAGCCGCCCAAACCAGCGTGGTCGTGCCTCGTGCTCCTGCCTCCCGTGGCCGGCTGCGATGCGGCGGAGGCCTCACCGCCCCCTACTACTCCCACCACTAGCCAGGCCATCCCTCTACTCACCCACACCCCCTGTTATTCTGCGGCGACGGCAGCCTCACACCGCAGCGAACCAGTGAACCCTCATACTCCTCTACGCGTGGGCATCCACTTCCGCGTCTTCCCCGGCTCTGTGTCGTCCCCTTCCTAGGCCTCGCCGTTGTCCACCACCCTCGTCCTCTCGGCGCGGCGTGGTCAATATTGTCAAGGAACGGCTTCCATCGGACGTGGACTATACGTGGAGAGGCTGACAGTTGGGTCCACGGCCGCAGCAAGGAAGTGCCTCCTTATTATGTGCAAAATAATTATTCCTCCACCTGACAGCAGGAACCCACCGGACGGGCCACCGTATTTTGCAAAAAAAATGTTTCCCCCTGACTGCTGGGACCCATGAGCTACATCTTCGCATGCAAGGAAGTGTGTCCGGGCAAAAAAATGATTCGCCCCCTGACTACTGGGACCCACCAGCTACATCTTCACAGGCAAGGAAGTGCCTGACAGTCAGGACCCACCTGGTCTAAGCGTACGTAGCGTTGTCATTCTGGTCATGAACGTGTACGTACATATATACTGGTGGATGTAGAGGTGCGCACATGTCGTAGTAGAGGCGCGCACGTAGCATCTACACGTACGTACAGCGGCCAGGGTGCAAGAAAGAAAATACGGCCACGTATGTGTACATACGGGCGGGCTGTCGAATGCCTACTCACGCATACGTACGGCGAGGGCTCGTGTTCATGGGGAGGCAACAGAATGCATCGTGTTCATGGGGAGGCAACGGAATGCGTCGTGTTCATCGGGAGGCAACGGAATGCGTGGGAGCCAACCGGTTGGGTTGGAACGGAATGTGTGGTCGTGTTCATCGGGAGGGCTTGGATGGAACAAGCGATGGAAACTAGGCCTGGCGTACCGCACAACGGAGGAAACGGACCTCCTATGTTCGGAACGGGGTCCTGTTGATCGGGAGGGGTGTAGCGTACCGCAAAACGGAGGAAACGGACCTCCTACGGTAGAAACGAGGGTCATGTTGATTGGGAGGGGTGTGGCGTACCGCAAAACGGACGAAACAGACTTGTGTTGGAGAGCTACGGTCGAAACGGGGGTCTTGTTGATCGGGAGGGGTGTGGCATACCGCAAAACGGACAAAACGGACTTGTGTTGGAGCGCTACGGTCGAAACGGCGGTCCTGTTCATTGGGAGGGGTGTGGCGTCCCGCAAAACGGGACTCCACGGGATATTGTTCATCTCCACCGTCGACCTCCTCCAGCCTCCACGGGCTACTGTTCATCCACCGTCGACCTCCTCCAGCCTCCACCTGCGACTGTTCATCCACGGGCTCCTGTTCATCCAGCCTCCACTGCGTGCTACTCCACCAGCTACTATTCAAACCACCCCTCTCCATGGGCTCCTGTTCAACCACCCCTCCACGGGCTACTATTCATCCACCCCTCCACCATCTACTGTTCATCCAGCCCTCCACGGGGTCGTCCTATT
>NC_041383.1:77519840-77541602 GCF_002162155.2 Triticum dicoccoides
CACTGTTCATCCAGAGAGGCAGCATCCCTCGGCTTCAGTTAGCAGCAGTAGCAAAGGAATCGCTCGATCGGGTTCAGTTAACAGCCATCGATCGATCGATCGGGTTCAGTAACGTGTAGCCTGCAGTGCAATCGCTCGGGTTCAGTTAGAGCTCAACGCCTCGCTCGGGTTCAGTTAGAGCCAACGCCTCGCACACACGCGCCTATGTGTATGAGAGAAACGCGCATCGCTCGGCCCCCGACCTCCCACCGTAACCGGGAACTCCCTGAAATTTTCCTCACCCTCGCTTCGACCATGGTTTTTTCCGTCATGGACGGCCCAAAGAATGTCATGCAGCTGCGTCTCCGGCCCGCCCAGGACGAAAAGCCCATTTTCTGTCATGATTTTTTCTCATAGAAGTAGGAGCCCACCACATCTATGATGATACTGGGTTTTGTCACAATTATCATCATAGAAGTGTCATATGTATGACAGAAAAAAATTCATTCGGCCCAAAATGTCACGGATGTGTCTTTTATTTGTAGTGGAAGCCTTCCGACATGCTAGGTGTATCGAGGGAACTCGGTGAGCACACTCTCAATATTGATCCCAAGTTTAAACCGGTCAAACAGTTTCTTCGCCGCTTCAACGAAGAAAGGCGCAAGGCCATTGGAGAAGAGGTAGCCCAGCTGTTGGTTGCTAGGTTTATCATTGAAGTTTTTCATCCAGAGTGGCTGGCCAATCCGGTGCTAGTGCTTAAGAAGAATGGCACTTGGCGCATGTGTGTGGATTACACAGACTTAAACAAAGCTTGTCCGACAGATCCTTTTGCTCTGCCGTGTATTGATCAGATCATTGATGCTACGGCGGGTTGTGAGCGTTTAAGTTTCTTGGATGCTTATTCTGGTTATCATCAGATCAAGATGGCAGTTAAGGATCAGGAGAAAACAGCCTTCATCACTCCCTTTGGAGCCTTATGCTATGTTTCTATGCCCTTTGGGCTCAAGAGTGCCCAGGCGACTTATCAGCGATGCGTATAGAATTGTCTTCATACTCAGATTGGGCGCAATGTTCATGCTTATGTGGACGACATTGTGGTGAAATCAAGGAAGAAGGAGACATTGATAGATGACCTCAAGGACACCTTTGACAATCTTCGGGTTTATAAGATGATGCTCAATCCGGACAAGCACGGCTTGGAAGCCTGGTGTATTCACCTAAAACCCCGGGTTAACCGGCCTTTATCAAGTAAGCCACTCCTATCCAGGTAATCCTGGCAGGACCTGCTGAATGTTTGACAAGTCAATCTTATACAGACCCTGAACTTGTCAAAGTTAAAACGACGATTGGTTAGTTGGAGGCCCATCTTGAAATGCTTTGTAAAATGGTTAACTCAGCGACCTGGCAGCCCATAAAAAGCCTCGAATTCGGGCCTGGCAGCCCTTGAAAAGCCTCGACTACACGGTTTTATTTGCATTTGTCAAGTTTTTATCTTTTGATAAAATTCTATGTTGAATCGGTGTCTATTGACCCGGCATGGCTATCAGTCATCATAGTAACCCGGTGTTTGTTAACCCGGCTTGGCTTTCAGCTATAAGTTTTCATACCACACTTATTATTATGCCGGTGTTTCATAACCCAGTCTAGCTTTGACTACATGTCGCCAGAATGATCATCCGGTGTTCATCACAACCCGGTGTGACTTATTATACACCAGCACTGCATGGTGGGAGTTATCAACACTTAAGATTTGGGTTCTCACCCTTACTACAATCAAATTGGTAAGCCAATGTGATTTAATATCACAGGTATAATCTATTTCATATTTTGATATTTTTTCAGCCTTGGTAAATCAACCAGGCTTTGTATTGGGCATTATGACCCGTCCAGCGGTAAACCGCCAGGACAACTCTTTTTATGCAGACACAAGGATTGCATGAACTAGTCAAGATATATAAGCAAGCACAGCAATATTCATGGCAGATCAAACAACTGTCATGTAGCAGTGCACCTTGGCAGCAGATCAAAGTATTTCGACTAGCCTATTACAAGGCGCTTTGATGCCCAAAATAATGATTGTTTTTTTACACAGAACACAGTCTGTGAAAATCAAGCCGATTGTCGAATTAAGACTCCTCACCAGGTTGACGTGAAGTTGATGGATCTTCTGGCGTCGGTTCAACCTCCTCCTCCCCACCCAGTGGCTGGAAGTCAATGGTGGTCCAGTCAATCCAGGTTAAAGCTTGGAAGACAGCTTCTTCACTTATAAGATTGGACGGTTCAATGTCATGGGCATAGGTGTGCTTACGGATTGGCGGGATAAGATTCTGCATTTCTTTAACAGCGGCATCAACTTGTTTGTTGTCTGCATCATAGAAGGACCGATGAACAGAAAAATTAACTTCTTCAGCCAATTGGCTTGCCAGCGGGCGCATCTCCTTTGTCAGGGCTTTGAGGGCTTCATTATCAAATGCTGACACGTATGCTTGTTCACTAGGATAGCCTTTTGCGATATCTACTGGATCAAGATCAGCTATCCAAGCTTTGTCCTGAGTCAGTGCTGATAAAGCACCAGCCCTGGCAACAGATCGCTTTACCTCCTCTATTTGGGAAGGTGTCATCGATAACTTGGCCAATGTATCCTTGATCAAAGTTGGTGTCGGTTTATTATACGAGGCCGCACAGATGACTCGTTGCGCACCAGTATACAGTTGCTCTATCAACATATATGCTGCCTTCAACTTCATCCGCATATCCGAGCCCAGATGAGCAACACGACTGCCTGCAACGATTTAAGAATTCGAGGTTAAACCGGCAATTTCAAAGATGTTTCAGAGAGGTTCTTACAAAATACTTACCAAATATTGCAGAAGTCATAGCATTCACTTGATGCTTTAGCCTAGTTAGCTCTTCCGCCACCGGTTTAAGAGCTGCTTCGGCATCTTCAACCCGCTTTAATAGAGCAGCCTTCTCGGTTTCCCACCTCGTCTGTTCATTCTTGGAGCCATCTTTAAATTTCTCCATGGTGGTCAAAGCGCTTTTCAGTTCCTCCTTAGCCTTGGAGGTTTCTGCTTGCTGGGACCTAATATTTTCTTGAAGATCGGTAATTTGGGAATCTTTATTGCTCAAATCAGCCTGCAGCAGACAGATGATAAGTTGTTCATATCTTCTTCAAAATCCCAAGCACATAACAAGTTATACACTTGGCATTTGGGGGCTAATGTGGATTGCTTCTTAACTGATATTTGAAAGTCCCAAGGCTCAATACAAGTATTCAGCTTGGCACTTGGGGGCTAATGCCTAATTGATCAGACAATTCAAAGGTGAAGGAAGTCAACAAGGACAAATTTTGAACGGAAAGTCCCGGTTCATCTTGAAGAGGTAAACCGGCCCTTGGGGGCTACACAGTTGCAGTCTTTTTTATCCAAAGTTCCGGTCCATCTTCAAGAGACAAACCGGCCCTTGAGGGCTACAATGGGATTGACATAAAAGTACAAAGCAAGATTTACAGAAGTTACCTCATATTGCTCCTTCATCAAGTTGACTAAACCGGCCTCATAGTCACGACTTGTATATAGGCGGTTTAGGTATCCAGTGAAGATCTTAAGCGTTGAGATGAGCATAGCTTGACAGATCAGTCTTCCATTTGCCTTTCTCCACAGCAGCAAATCCCTCTTTGGCACTGTGCTTTGACAAAGCGACAGGGTTGCTAGGAGAAGTATGGCCAAGCCCAGTAATAACAACATCATCAGTTTCTTTATTTGGGCTAGCCGGTTTATCCGAGGTTTTGGCTGGGCTCGGCGGATCAGCGGCTAGACTTGGAGGATCCACAATAGGGCTTGACGGATCAACATGAGGACTAGCCAGGTTAACTTCTGGCGGATCAACATAAGTGTCCTGACCTTGTGGTACAGGATCATCCACAGCAATATCAGCATCTCCACCAGTACCTTCTGGGGTCTTCTCCGTTTCAAATTCCTCAGTAGGAGCATTCATTTTTGCCTTCTTGCTGAGTCGGCCTTTGGTGCTGCAAAATAGCAAACAGAGGTTAATATGATACACCGGCGCAAGAAGGCAAAGCTAAAAATATCACTCACCCAGGGACGGTCTTGAGAGGAGGCATTTATGTGGTTGATGAGTCGCCAGAAGATGAGTTGGAAGTTACCTAATAATTCGAATCAGACGAATTAAGTGGGTATCTGAAGCAACCCGCCAAAGGATAAGATTTATTAGAAGAACAAGAGACCTCTAGACGGTGCTTCCAGGTTGGGGTGTCTGGTAAACCTAAGGAAGTGACCTGCTGGCCACTATGCCGGGTTGTGCGATGACTTCCATTCTGATGTATCTTCAAAGAAAAGTGTGGATCCAAATGAGCGTGAGGATGTGAAACTTTTATTTTCCGGATAACGCGATGAAGTTTTTGAACCGGCACATGATATGAATCGGAGGAAAGGGAAATTACCTCTACATGGTCCGCACGGCTGGCTTCCGCATCATCCTAATAATTTTAGTATCTTTGGGAGGATCAGAGGCCTTGGCGGTTTTCTTCTTTGCCGACCTCTTTGTGACTTTGCTCTTGGCACGAGGAGCTCTCACCGGTTTGTCTTGTGGTTTTGCCGGTTTGTCTTGAGGTTTCCTTTTCCAGAATGGATCTTTGGCCTGTAAAGAATAAACAAAAGGTTATCGGAAAGATGTTAAAGGGGAGACGGATTAACAAGCAGAAGGATAAATTCTTACAGCCGGCGGTTTGTTGGAGGCATAAAAGGGGCGCAACCCAATCTTGCTGCGCTCAGCTATCGGTTCATCTAGCATCTTTTTGACAGACTCGGTGACTTCTTCGTCAGTCATCGGTATGTCAGTATGCCGTTGAGGATCATTGACATTGCTAGTATATTCATACATCAATCTGGTGCGGCGGCTTAAGGGTAGGATACCCCATGAAACCCAGCAACGGATGAGATCAATACCGGTTAAACCATTTGCTAGAAGAGCCTGGAGCTTAGCAAGTTGTGGCGCATAAATTTGTCGTTCTTTGGCAGTAAGCCGCTGAGGCAGTGGATGTCCATTGCTGAGTCGATAAGGAAGGTAACCCGGCAGCGGATTTTCGTCGGTAGGAGCGGTGTTCCGGCAATAGAACCATGTTTGATTCCAATCTTTGGGGTGGCTGTGATGTTTGGCATGAGGAAAATCTACTTCTTTCCTCTTTTGAATCGACACTCCGCCAAGTTCAGTATTGGGGCCATCACAAAATTCTGTACGGTGGTTCAAGTGGAAGAAGTCTCTAAAAAGGTCAACAGACGGTTCCTCTTGCAGATAAACTTCACAGAATACTTGGAAGTTGCAAATATTGGACACAGAGTTTGGCCCAATATCTTGAGGGTGGAGTTGGAAACTAGCAAGTACATCCCGGAAAAACTTTGATCCGGGAGGACTAAATCCTCGGTCCAGATGCTGCATAAATACTACCACTTTTCCATCTTGAGGTTCAGGAGGATTCTCACTACCAGGGACTCGCCAATGAATGACCTCCTTCTTGGCTAAAGCGCCAGTAAGAACATATCAAGTGAGTTGCTCTTCTTTGATCCAAGAAGGAACCCAATTGCAAGAGGAGAATTGTTTGGCCAATTTTTGCTGACAAACTGTAAAGGAAGTTCAAATGACGGTTCACAGTTCAAGATTGATATGTGTAAACCGGTGTCAAACCGGGGGATTTTGTCGAAACACATGAACATGTTAAACCGGATATTTATGTTCCGGTAAAGTTGGCGGCTTAAGTGAGGGCTAATGGTACCTGGCGGATTATCATTTTCTAAAGGTTAAACCGCCTACAGCGGAAGAAACATATCTGAAATTTGCTAAGTGCTACACAAACAGGTTTCGCAAGCTAAGATTATTATTATGGATCTACCACAGTTCAGTAAAGGAAATTTTCTGAGCCCTAAAAATGGCGACGACAGAACACCAAATGTCTAGATGGATCTATCAAGGAAGGAAAAAATACTATGGCAAGGTAAACTAAAGCTACAACTTCAGCCGCAAAAGGAAGATGACAAGATCAGCTAGATTCAAGGAGCTAATAATGAAAAGCAGATGAGCACCGATGAACGCTGACGAACCTCGAAGAACTACGGAACCCTAATGCAGATCTGATAGTCGGGAAAAGGAGTACTTACCAGGGTTGCACGGTGGTAGAGGGGCGTCGCAGCATTTCTGGTCAACAACAGGTTGATGCAGCGGCCTGGTCGGTGCAGACGCAAAGGTCGACGGCGGCGGCGATGCTCGACCTCTTCGGAGTCGCGAGGAGGAAGAAGAGACGAGAAGGCACGGAAGGGGAAAATAAGAGACCAGCCGGTCCTATTTATAAGGAAATGGATAAGTAAGTCGACGCGGAAATTGAGGAGCCTAAAGAAGGGGGATTAGGGCACAGTTTTCGCCTCGATCTTCGGGGGTCAATTAAATAAAAGAAATCTTTACGAGTTTTTTTATGCAGATGGCCTCATGGCGGTTTAAGGTGATTCTAGAAGATGATGTCACGGCGGTTTACATGGACAACATAAAGATGTTCACATCAGAAATTCTCTAAGTTGAAGATTGACATGAACAAGTTCAAATCAACCTGGGGCCTAATGTTGGGGATATGACTACTGAGTTAAACTGCCCAGGAGGGGCCGGATTACACTCAACAAGGAGTCCCGTACAAGAGCCCATGAAGATGAAGGTTATGGTGTTTCAACTATGAAGACTTAGAGGCCCAGAGCCCAATGGAGGATTAGGGCCCGTAGTAGTGAACTGCCATAGATGCATAACTTGTATTGTAAGTCAGGAAAAGGAGAAACCGAGCCGGACACTTGTATGAGCCGGCCTCGGGATTCTGTAGACCGGCCGGGCGTCAACCTATGTATATAAAGGGACGACCCGGCGGCGATTCAGGGACAAGAAACAACACCTCGAGAACTAGGCAAAGCATATTTGCTCCCTGGTAATCGAGACCACATCAAGGACACCACAATTGGATCATAGGCTTTTACGTTCACCGCAAGGGGCCGAACCAGTATAAACTCCCTGTGTCCTTTGTCCAGTTTAACCCCTCTAAGCTAACCCGGTCGCGATGGCTCTACGACTAAGTCCTTTCACTAGGACATCTGACGTGATAATTCCACGACAGGAAGGCATTGGGAAGTAATAAGTAGATGATGGGTTGCTAGAGTGACAGAAGCTTAAACCCTAGTTTATGTGTTGCTTCGTAAGGGGCTGATTTGGATCCATATGTTTCATGCTATGGTTAGATTTATCTTAATTCTTATTTTGTAGTTGCGGATGCTTGCGAGAGGGGTTAATCATAAGTGGGAGGCTTGTCCAAGTAAGGGCAGCACCCAAGCACCGGTCTACCCACATATCAAATTATCAAAGTAACGAACGTGAATCATATGAGCATGATGAAAACTAACTTGACAACAATTGCCATGTGTCCTTGGGAGCGCTTTGCTTTATATATGAGTTTGTCCAGGCTTGTCCTTTGCTACAAAAAGGATTGGGCCACCTTGCTGCACCTTAGTTACTTTTGTTACTTGCTTTCCGTTACGAATTATCTTATCACACAACTATCTATTACCGATAATTTCAGTGCTTGCAGAGAATACCTTGCTGAAAACCGCTTGTCATTTCCTTCTGCTCCTCGTTGGGTTTGACACTCTTACTTATCAAAAGGACTACAATAGATCCCCTATATGTGTGGATCATCATTCACCAATAAGGATCTTATGACGTTTCATAGCATCGAAGTCTAAGTACTGCTTGGGTAGGATGGGGTCATAAGGCCAAGGTGAAACACCCAACTCTCTTGCTAAGCGTGTGGCATAAATTCCACCATTAAAATATCCACTAGCAGCATTGTGTTGCAACCTGGATGCAACAATTGCTCCAAGGTTATAACTTTGGTCACTGGTGAGAGCGGTGCGTATGAGGCTCAAGTGTGGAGCACAAAGTGTACTACAATCTTGTTTGCCTACAATTCATTTCCCATTAAAAAGTGCAAAGTATTCAATTGAGGGAAAGTGAATGCTCTTTATTCTACCTTGTGTCACTCCTCTAGTTTCACCATAGCAGAGGCTAGTCAAGAATGTTTCATACTCGGATCTAGGTGGTTCATCCAACGAGCCCCAAAATGAAATTTTGCAGTGGTAAGCAAATCTCTCTAGAGGAATGGTAAATGGATTTTCATACAGTTTAAACGACACCCTAGACTCACGAGGGTGGAATTTAAATTCTTTAGTAAATGGTTCGGTGAGGTTGAGGTGTTGATTGCACTTATCTGAAATGTTGGGACCGAGTTCGGCATTGTGAACATATTGCTCAAATTCTTCTTTAATGTCCACAAGCAGCATATAATCGTTGCATGGCCATAAACATGATTTGGTGGCGGCTTCTCCTATAGAATTTTCACTTGGTTCAACGTAAAACCGACGAGCAGAGCTGCTACTAGAAGATGCCTTCAAGGACCTCCTCCTCGAAGAACTCCTTCCAAAGAGGTTCATTATATTTGCGTACAATTTTCTGAAAATTTTTGGGTCACAAAAAATTGTTAACAAAACTTCACAAGATTGGTAGCAAGTACTCATAGGGATGCATAGAGTCCATATCAAGCATTCAAACTACTTAGAACTCTAAGAATTCAACATGCAAGCTCATCTACAGCAGCACCAAGAGTAACTAGTTATTCAAAATATAAACCACTAAAGCAATAACTAATTGGACCAATGGAGGAGGCACATACCAAGCAACAATCCCCCAAAACAGTTTCGGAAACGAAGCTTCGAGCAAAGAGATCAAAATCTGCAGGTTTGAGAGCAAGAACATGAGAGAGAGAGAGAGAGCAATGGTGATTTTTTCTGGAGGTAGGTGATGATATGGGATGAAGGGATAAGTGAGGGGGCCCATGTGGGGACCAACCCACCAGGGCGCGCCTCTGATGTTATTTGTGCCAAAAAATTCTTAAATATTCAGAAAAAAATCGTATTAATTTTTCAGAGCATTCTGGAAACTTTTATTTTTAGGTCATTTTTTATTGCACGGGAAATTCAGAAAACAGACAAAACATGGCATTTTATTTTATTTAAGTAATAAAAACAAAAAACAAAAGGTGGAGACAGAAGGTTGTGCTTACTAAATTCATCAACTTCATTCCTCTAAAAAGCATCCATTAATAAGGTTGATCAAGTCTTATTAACAACCACTTTCGATTAGCATGAAACCGAAGAACTTTCATAAATCACTAAGTTACCTCAATGGGGATATGAATTTCCCCAACAATAATCATTTCATATTTCTTTTTAGCAATAGGTACAGGTAGTTGAAAACTTCCAATAGTGATTGTCGGAGATTTTTCAATAACATTAATACCATTCACTTGGAATTGTTTTTTCGGAAAGTACACCGTATGTTCATTACCTTTGATATGAAAAATGATATTGCTTTTATTACATTCAATAACAGCCCCTGCAGTATTCAAAAAGGGTCTACGAAGGATAATCGACATGTCACTGGTACATTGAGGTACTATACAAACGTTTTTTAACCCCTTTCCGTGACGGCGTTCAGAACCGTCACCTAGTGAGTAACTACGATATGAGGGTACTTCCCACACGATCCAGAAACCATCGGGGATATGCCCTCCTGGCACCCACGCTCGGCAAAATAAGGTCGTGTGCGATCGGCGAGCAAGCAAATACGGTTATACGTACAATAGTGCTCAAAAAATACAATTATATAGGCGAAATCATTTCCGGTCGTAAGTACATCCCACATCCCACACAGTCAGTACCGCTAAACCGTTTCCGTTCGTATATACATCCCACATAGTCGCTCCAAGGAAAACGTTTCCATTCGTATATACATCCCACACAGTTGCTCCAAGGAAAACGTTTCCGTTCGTATATACATCCCACACAGTCGCTCCAAGGAAAACATTTCCGTTCGCACGTACATCACACACAATTTTCCCCGATAAATCGTTTGTGATAGTGTTGTCATCGCACACAATATTAACAATTTTGTCATTTGCTTTATTGAATGCATCACACATGGTCCGTAGAAGAAACTGTGTGGCAAAGGCTGTCCATCACACACAGTTTTTATGTGGTAAATATTTGCGCAAGGTGGCCTAACGCAAACAGTTTTGAAGAGAATGTCATGTGTGATTGTTCATCAATCCAACATGGTTTATTCCTAAAAACTATGTGCGTTGCCTTAGGTCATCGCCCATGGTATTTTCTCAATAACCGTTTGCAATAGCAAAAGCCAATTAGCAGGCTAATTCGCCATTACACTACTAGGAAAAGGCCTAGCAGCAGCGCGGGTTTTGGGCCTCTCAGTAGCGCGGGTGCTGGCGCTACTAATAAGGCGCTACAGCTAACGTATAGCAGTAGCGCCTGTTGTCCCACGCTACTGCTATACATGAATAGCTGTAGCGCGCTTTAGGAAAGGGCGCTACTGATATTATCTGCAGCGTTGTTTAAAGGAAAGCGCTACTGGTAAGGCGGCGCTACTGCTAAATTTTCCCCCCTCACTACTACTAGATTTATTAGTTTTTTTCCTGCATATTTGTTTTGTATTTGAATAGGCTTTATACAATAATCTTTGCATATCATACACATACAAATGTAATCATAGCATATACATACAATTAGTCTCATCAAATCATGTCATCATCATAATCATCATCCAACACAAAGTGGTCTCTCGTCATCAATCTCGAAAATAGCGATACAAGTCTCGATTACTTGCAAATACATCATCATCTATCTAAACAATGATATGCGCGAGAAGAGCTATCACTTTGAGTACATGAGTTCGTATCCCTCTCTCGCATTAGCATGAACCTAAACTAACTACTGCCTGTCGCTCGGAAATCGGCAACCGGTACACCTGGGCCTGACACTCCGACCACTTGTCGTATATATACTCCTGGCGTAGCACTTCTTTGCCATCTATGATCTATGCACCTGCATCGTCACATGAGTCGATGATATGCAACATATATAGTTGAGCAACAGAAAGAGACAGACTTGGCAAAAATAGAAACAACATATCGTAAGCATAAATAACAAAGTTCATCGTACCCAACATGCCCTAACTAGATTGATTTTCGCTAGGCGAGGAGGAGGACGGTTTAATTACATCACAAATAAAGTTTCACCATGCATAACTCAAAGTTTTGTCATACAGAAAGTATGGACTAAACGGACACATTGTCATATATCGACAATCACTCCAACATGTCGTGCCATCCATCAATGTCAGGGAGATAGTCCCCTAGCCTAGTGAAAGGCTTCAGGTCGAGACGCTGAGCCTAAAAAGTGGACAAATCGAGAACCTGAAATTTGTCGGAACAGAAATGAATCAACATTCCGGCAAAACATAGGCCACTCAGCATCATTCCCTGGAAACAACAAAGCCACTTGGGCACAATCGAACAACTTCAATGAAAAGATATAACATGACCACTTCAATGAAAAATAAAATTTGCCTAAATTCTTTTCCTTGAAAAATAGTGGTCTTTTCAAAAATCAAAAACCTTTCAAAATGACCTCACTAAACACTTCTCTGCCTAGGACAGAACCCAAATTATGTTGATCTAGCTATTCCTCTCTCTCACACAAACACACATTATTATCTCCAACCCTTCTCTGCCTAGGACAGAACCCAATTAAATTGCAAAGGAACTCCATTTCTCTAACCCTTCTGACCTAATGCTCTAAAATAAAATTTTCCTCTAACCTAGCCAACCTACTTAACCTAGCTTGTTAATCCAACGAACCTAATTAACCTACCTATTTAAGCTAGTTAGTTAATCTAGTTTACCTAGATAATTAACCCTAATTAAACTAGTTAACGCAGCTAGTTCTCTATCAAAGCCCAAAATTATTTTTTGCACTAATTAACCTAATTAAACTAGTTAACCTAACTAGTTCTCTGTCAAAGCCCTAACTAAATTTTTGAACTAACCTAGATAATTAACCTAATTAAACTTGTTAACCTAACTACTTCTCTATCAAAGCGCTAACTAAATTTTTGCCCTAACCTAGATAATTAACCTAATTAAACTAGCTAACCTATGCATGAGAGAGAGATGAGGGGTGGGGGCTTACAGAGGATGGCTCTGGTGGTGGCGACGGAGGCAGTGGTGGCGAGGGAGGCAGGGGCGTCTCCGGTGACGGCGAGGGAGGCAGGGATGTCTCCGGTGACGGCGAGGGAGGCAGTTGTGGCGAGGAAGCATCCGGTGGTGTCGACGGCGGCTCCGGTGGCGTTGACAAGGCCGCGCGGCTCCGTGGCGTTGGGGCGGCTCCGGTGGCGTCGACGGCGCACGGCTCTGGTGGCGTTGACGTCGGCAAGAGACGGCGGCGAATCGGGGAGACGGCGGCGCGCGGGGTGGGTCGAGGGATTTGGGGGAGAAGTGGTGGCCGGGGGGAAACGGTTTTTTGGTTAAGTCAAACTTAGCGGTGGCACATTTGGTAAAACGCGCTATAGCTAAGATAGCTATAGCAGTTTTTACAAAATGTGCTGCTGCTATAGCTATGTAATTTTCTTCCATTTTTTAATTTCCTTTTCTGTTTCTATAGCGGGGGTCTAGGACACGCGTTGCAGCTACCTTAGCTATAGCGCCTCTTACAAACACACGCTGCTGCTATGCCTTCCACCGTTTTTTCGCTTTTTCATTTATTTTGCTTTATATTTTATTTTTTTCCTTTCTCTTTTTTCTATTTCTTTCATTTTCATTTACTTTTCTATTTGTTTTTCATCTTATTTTATTTCCGTTAGTAGTAGCGCTCTTCCTTGGATACGCGCTGCTACTTATTCCCGAGCGGTAGCGCATTTCCTCTAATCCCGCTACTACTATGCGTAGCCTATCATTTTAGCAATTGGAATATTAGTAGTATCGCTTTTGCCACTACACGCGCTACTGCTAAAGTTGTATCTGTAGCGCGGTTTTTCTTCAATCGCTACTGCTATCTAGCACTAGCGCCCTTTTTTGACCCGCGTTGTTGCTAAATTTTTGTGTATAAGGTTTTCCCTAGTAGTTTTAGCAGACTAATTGCCTTATTATTAATAATCCATTTATCTTATATTTACTAATTGGAGGCACCATTAAAGCCTTCACATTAATCCACATCATCAAAATTAATTACACCGTTGGATTATCGTATTACGTCCAAGATGAAAGGAAAACTTACGTAACATAGATGGTCGTCCCATCGAAAATAAAACATCTCACGCGTTCAATGTTTGTGAAACAAAACAAGAAAAGTATCCACGGTTTCTTAAAGACTCCACGGATGGAAAGGAGCAAATAACGGATTGCAACCGACATGTTCGAAGTTTGCTTTTAAAAAACATGTCTATCATTGGTGAAACAAAAAAACTTAGGAGAAACAATACAAGGAAAGCATCCGCGGAAAAAAAAGATTACATCCACAGATGGAAAGAAAAGAAATTAACAGACTGCGTTGGACAGGTTCAATGTTCATTTTTTTTTTAAAAAACATGTTCAACATCGGTGACATAAAACAAGGAAAGCATCCACAATTTTTGTTTTAGAGACATCCTCCTACCATATAATGTCCACGAATGAAAATGAAAAAAAAATTACATCTGATGTTGGTGAACCAAAAGTAAAGAATCCACCGTTCCTTAGAAAAAGGATAACCTCCTTCTGTAGATACTGCACCGATGAAAAGAAAAAAAAAAGCATAGATCCGTTTGGTGACCATTGAAAAAACCCGTAATTCAAAATAGTAATAATAATTGCATCTGACGTTGGTGAACCAAAAGGAAAGAATCCACCGTTCCTTAAAAAAGATAGCCTCCTTCCATAAAGACTGCACCGATGAAAAGAAACAAAAAATAGATCCGTTTGATGACCATTGAAACTCCAGTAATTCAATGATCTCCCGATTCAAAGAGGAAAGATATTCACGCAAAAGAAGAAAAAACATTTAAAAATAATTGACATGTACAGTTGGTGTTCAAAAAACAAGGAAAGCATCCATCTGTTTCTTGAAAAAAGGATAAACTCCTTCCATAAAAACTCCAAAAGATAGATATTTGCATGTGCATATATAGTACGTCTATGCACATCTTTTGTTTTGTCCTTATAACAGAGAGAAAAATTAGCTAATAAAACATCCTTCTGTACGTATAAATTAGTCCATCAAGAAAAAAATCTAGAGGTATCATGCGCCACATAGATCTAATATAAACGCATGACTTTTTTAGTACAATATAAACACATGATTGTCTATGCGATATATTAGATATGTATAATGTGGATAGAAAAATTAAATTTTCCATCCAGGTTAATCTTTTTTTGCGGGTTAATCATAACGGATTTTTTTCCATCCAGGTTAATCTTTTTTCCATCCAGGTTAATATTTTTTCCATTCAGGTTAATCATAACAGATTTTTTTAAAGTATTCGTTGGTAGAGAAAAAACCTTCTAATGTGAATAATATTTGGTTCTTATATAGTATAATGAGAATACAGAACTTCCCCTTTTCAAAATATGTATATTATTTTCTATGATATCATGTATGTTCACACAAAGTAATGCATGCATATCTCTATTATTGTATATAGAAACAAAGTATTTATAATTCTACCGTTCTTCCTTGGCAAAAAGAAATATGTATTTCTTCTTTTAGGTTAACTAACAGAGGAAGATAAATGTTACAATAGAACAGCTGATTTTATACCGTCGTGTATGTTGACACAAAGTCATGCATGCATGTGTCCATTATTGTATATAGAAACAAAGTATTTATAATTCTACGGTTCTTCCTTGGCAAAACGAAATATGTATTTCTTCTTTTAGGTTAACTAAGAGAGGAAGATAAATGCTATAATAGAACACTTTATTTTATACCTGTTAGAAACTTATAGATCACGACTGCATGATACATACAATAACTTTTGTATTTGTAATCATGTTTTCTACCAACATAACTAATATACACTTATATAACCTTCATAAAGTAGCACATCCATATTTCCACATATCTTCTACAAATCCAACGTGATTTGCCATCACACAGCGATATTATCTATATTGTTGTGACACAACCGGACTTAAATAATGTAATCATAAAACAGTCAAAGGAGTGTAACTTGATTGGATCCAATGTGCATGTCTAATAATAATAATAACCTATATCAAGATATTCGTATGGTTGTTTGACATTTGTAATTTTCCAAAACTATGTAATATCTAATATTAAAATTGCTAGCCCGTGCAGGTGCACGGGTTACCGACTAGTTAATCTAATTGACATTCATACTAAACACATAATATATTTCATTCCCATATTAAGGAAGCAAGATTTCATAATTGAAATACATCAGAGTATAACATGATATAGCTTCAGCACTCAGCTACCCCATTACACAACTGCATCAGCACCAAGTTTCACATGCAACATCTAGAACCTTTTGAAATTAGCATCATAGACGGTACATAGACAGATGCATCTCATCGGGAAAACTGCTGAAGCGGAAGGCGAATATTGAGCCTTCATTCATGTTGAAGGTCTTTACAACTTTAGGCCAGTGCCCGTGGATGATTGACCGTCCATCCTTCGTCCTCTCTAGGAATACTTCAATATTGAACCGTGGGTGTTGTATGAAAACCTTCCTTGCCTCCTGACCATAGAGGTGGTTTGAGAGGTAATCATCAGTGAACTACTTTGGAAAGGCTTGAAAACAAGGATGTGCATAAATACCTTCTCTATATTGGAAATGGGGCAAAGGAATAAAAAAGGCAAGGTATAATAGTTAGTACCATCTTGTAGTGAACTGATCTCTTCTTCATTGTGCAGACAAAGATCTTGTTGTTTTTTGTCGCTAATTTCTTTATCCTAACAATATTTCTGAGTTTCTTTACTTGATTGATATTCATGGACAACTCATTTCCCCATATGCAAAAAGGGTCGAATAGTGGGTCAAAACCTCTGACAGCAGGACCTGCATGTGCAAGACCAAATTATTAAAAACCTAAATATTAGAATGGTTCCTGCAATTGCGTAATAATGTGCTATTAGACAACGGACCATGCACGAGCTAACCTCGATTGTAAACCTTAGTGCTTCCCATTGTTTCCCTGCAACACATATAAGGTAGTTAGCCATCAGGTTAAGTAAGGGTTCGAATGCTATCAGTAAAATATGTTGATGAAAAATAAGCACATTGCAGATTCATCAGATTAATTCAAGCCACATGGAAAACCCATGTATCCAAACCAAGCATGATTAAGAACTAGGAAATATAGCACTTGTATATGTTTCTCATGTAAGTGCAGCCAAATTCGATTTATTCTTCACATGCACAACAATGCAAAATTCTACCCATGACAATTGGACAGTGCATTGCAGAATTGAAACAAGAAGTTAACTAAACACAACAACAAATGAACCAAACATTAACTGAGCACCACAGTGCACAATATAACATACTCCTAATAGAAGATCAGACAGTTAACCAAACCAAGCATGCTTAACAACTTGGAAATATAGCAATTGTATTTGTTTCTCACGTATTTAGTACAACCAAATTCGATTCACTTCTCACATGGTATACAACAACAGAATGCACCCACAACTATTGAACATCGCATTGTAGAATTGAACCAAACAGTTAACTAAACACCACAACACAAATGAACCAAACGTTAACTGGGCACCACATTGCACAATGTATATAACCAAACCAAGCATGCTTGAAAATTGGAAATATAGCAATTGTATTCGTTTCTCATGTATTTTGTAAAGATAAATTTGATTTATTTCTCACATGGAAGACAATAAAAAATTGCAGCCTAAAGAATTGAACATCACATTTGCAGAATTAAACCAAAAAGTTAACTGAAGACGACAACTAATTAACCAAATAGTTAATAAGTGAGCACCACACTGCACGACATATAGAACATATACAAAGGAGCAACAGATTGCATGGTAAAATTAGATAACACAATTCACTAGAATTTGTTAAGGAAAGGCAGGAGCAGCACACGCAACGGGTAAACCGAACATGCTTAACCAGCATAGCTAGCAAATGGCAAGGTGCTCCTCCAAGATCTGGGGGTCGGCACGAATGGTAGCCATCGCGACCTCATACGCACGTGCGGCCGTGATTTCCTTCTCCGCTACCAAATGCTTCTTGAGCTCCTGGCTATACTGCGTGCACCATGGCTTAGGGCGGCGCTTATTTGGTGGAGGGATCGGTGATTTGGGTGGAAGGTGTTGCGCAGACGGTCGGGGCATGTGGGATGTGGAAGGAGGAGGATGGGGGTCTGGTGTGGATTACTTTCCTGGATAGATGAGGCCGAGCAGCGTGAAGGAGGGTCGCCTGTGAGGGGGTGGCGCTGCAAGCAAGGAGTGAAGGTTTCAACTTGGAAAGGAAGGCGGAAACAAGGGAAATGTGGCTTTTGGTAAGGGGGAGGGGCGGGGAGGTAGATATTTCTGCAGAAGCCGAAAATTTTGAATAGGTTCAACGAAAAAACTGATGCGCAAAATGTCATCAGACACAGTCCCTTATTCAAAACTGTGTATGGTATGTGAACATCACAAACGATTCAGATAGCTTACCCCGTGTGTGATGAGTTTGAATGTCAAAAATTTTGGTTCCAATTTCCCTGGTCTAAACATTACTCTAACAAATTAAAGACCGACACTTTTAATTAAAAAAACAAAGAGTACTATTACGGCTGGTGCTCATCGATCTCCGCTGCCTCCTCCATGTCCAGCTCGTGCTCGACGGTCTTCTGGGGAAGGGGCTCCATGGCATCCATCGCACCATACTCAACAATCATCTCGCTATCCGCGTCCGCCATATCTTTGAAAAAGGCCGCCACGAGTTGGGCATGGGCGGCCGCGATCTGGGCTTGGACGGGCTCCATCATCGCAAGGTATGCGGCAGAGGAATGGACAGCTACTCGAACACTCTCGGCGGTTGCCAACTCTTTGGTCGTGGGTTGCCGACCGTTGTCGGAGAAGCTTCGTTCGATTTGTGGGTGACCGCCACGAGCTGGGCATGGGCGGCCTCGACATGGTCGTGGTCGGCCTCCATCATGGCTAAGGCCGCCACTATGCAACGAACAACTATTGTGCCCCTCTCGCCAGTTGCTATCCCCGAGGCAGATGTTGCTGGCGCCACCTGAGAAGCAACAGCAACCGTTTGGGCTGCCTTAGGCACCTTGTTAGCACGCGAATGGCGACTACGGCCGCGCTCTCGTTGGAGTGGGCCGTCGAAGTTTCCCTCACGACGCGGGTCCACCTCCCCATCTTTCATTGGTGACGATTGAACAGTGAAATGATATTTGGGAAGCGAGCTAGTGTGCTTGACACACCGGATGTGGACTGTAGCCGACGCACCTTCTCGCGTAAGCCATAGGCGTACTATACACCAACGTTGCTCCAGGATATTTTGTACTGCATCTCACACGGTTGGTCATAATAAACTGTGTGGGATCTACTTGATTTTTCATCTTGATTTGAATTACATAATGGGGTCACTGCGGTAATGGACGATGTTTGAATTGCTAGACCTTTTATTTGTAGTGAACATGCAAATATATGTGTGTCGTAAAAAAATTGGAATTATTCAGAGTTCGTTTGGAAATTTTATACATTAAATTGGTTTTTAGTCATTTCAGGTGCACAATTCAAAATTGAAGCACATGCTCCAGTCCATAAAAACGGGAAATCAAATGTTTGTCATTGGTTGCAAGCTTAGGTCGCATGCAAGAAATGAGAATGAATGTCAAACACCTTGACATTGTCGCTAGGCCGCTAACATTGAGATACATGCTTTTAAAAATCTAGTAAATCGAAAACTCATCTAAAATTCATGAAACTTGACATGATATCATGGAATGGCAGCGACATGTCATGGTAAAAATATTGTCCCATTTGGGGCAGGTATGGGTATAAGCTTCTCGCAAATGAGAGCTTCTCTCACAACAAGTCTGATGGTTTCGATAGGGTATGTGCCACCTTGGGGGACGAAGCGATATATGTTGCCTCTTCTTACTTTCAAAATTTTTCTCGTGTTAACATAGAACAACACGAGTGTTGTGTCAATTTTTGGTATTTTTTGGGTTCGCTTGGACATTTTATACATGAACTGAGTTTTCTATGCATTCATGTGCATAATTCAAATTTGAACTACAGGCACATGCTCTAATGCATATAAATTAGTTGAAAATTCAAATATGTGTCCTTGGTTGCATGCTTAGGTCCCATGCAAGAAATGAGAATGAATGTCAAACACCGTGGCACTATCACTTAGCCGCAAATCTGGTTTTTAGATTCTAGTAAATCCAAAACTCATCTGAAATTCATGAAACTTGGCATGCTATCATGGAGTGGCATCAACATGCCGTGGTAATTTTTTTGTCCCATTTGGGGTAGGTTTGGGGATATGCTTCTCACAAATCAGAGCTTCTCACAACAAGCTTGATGGTTTCGGTAGGGAAAGTCTCACCTTTGGGGACGAAACGATATCCATTGCCTTCAAAAAAATTCTCGTGTCAACATAGAAAAACCGGAGTGTTGTGTCAATTTTTGGGATTTTTTGGGGTTCATTTGGACATTTTTATGCATTAATTGAGTTTTAAATGCATTTATGTGCATAATTCAAATTTGAACTACATGCACATGCTCTAATGCATATAAATTGGTTGAAAATTCAAATTTGTGTCCTTGGTTGCATGCTTAGGTCCCATGCAAGAAATGGGAATGAATGTCGAACACCCTACCACCGTCACTTGGCCGCAAATGTTGAGATTCCTGGTTTTTCAAATTCTAGTAAATCCAAAACTCATCTAAAATTCATGAAACTTGACATGCTATCATGGAGCAGCATGAACATGCCATGGTAAAAAATTTGTCCCATTTGAGGCAGGTTTGGGTATAAGCTTCTCACCAATAGAGCTTCTCACAACAAGCCTCATGGTTTCGGTAGGGAACGTCCCACCTTTGGGGACGAAATGATATCCGTTGCCTCTTATTGTTTTCAAAATTTTGCTAGTGTCAACAGAGAACAACATGAGTGGTGTGTCAATTTTCGAGATTTTTCGGGGTTCGTTTAGACGTTTTTATGCATTAATTGAGTTTTCGATGCATCTATGTGCATATTTCAAATTTGAACTGCATGCACATGCTCTGATGCATATAAATTGGTTAAAAATTCAAATTTGTGTCCTTGGCTGCATGCTTAGGTCCCATGCAAGAAATTGGAATGAATGTCAAACACCCTGCCACCGTCACTCGGCCGCAAACATTGAGATTCCTGGTTTTAAAATTCTAATAAATCCAAAACTCGTCTGAAATTTATGAAACTTGGCATGCTATCATGGAGCGGCATCAACATGCCTTGGTAAATTTTTTGTCCCATTTGGGGCAGGTTTTGGTATAAGCTTCTCACAAACCAGAGCTTCTCACAACAAGCCTGATGGTTTCGGTAGGGAATGTCCCACCTTTGGGGACGAAATGGTATCCATTGCCTCTTATTGCTTTCAAAAAAAATCTAGTGTCAACATAGAACAACAGGAGTGTTGTGTTAAATTTTTGGAATTTTTCAGGGTTCGTTTGGACATTTTTCTACATTAACTGGGTTTCTAGGCATTTTATGTGCACAATTCAAATTTGAACTACATGCACATGCTCCAGTGCATATAAACTGGTTGAAAAATCATATCTTTGTCCTTGGGTGCATTCTTAGATCCCATGCAAGAAATGGGAATGAATTTCAAACACCCTGCCACCGTCACTCGGTCGCAAACATTGAGAATCTTGGTTTTTAAATTCTAGTAAATCCAAAACTTGTCTGAATTCATGAAACTTGGCATGCTATCATGGAGCGGCATCAACATGTCGTGGTAAATTTTTTGTCCCATTTGGGACAGGTTTGGGTATAAACTTCTCACAAACCAGAGCTTCTCACAACAAGCCTGATGGTTTCAGTAGGGAACGTCCCACCTTTGGGGACGAAATGATATCCGCTGCCTCTTATTGCTTTCAAAAAAATTCTAGCGTCAACATAGAACAACATGAGTGTTGTGTTAAATTTTAGAATTTTTCGGGGTTCGCTTGGACATTTTTATACATTAACTGGGTTTTCTAGCCATTTTGTGTGCATAGTTCAAATTTGAACTACATGCACATGCTCCAGTGCATATAAATTGGTTGAAAAATCAAATCTTTGTTCTTGGGTGCATGCTTAGATCCCATGCAAGAAATGAGAATGAATTTCAAAAACCAGGGCACTGTTGATTGTCGACCAAATGTTGAGATACTTTGTTTTTAAATTCTAGCAAATCTAAAACTCGTCTGTAGTTCATGAAACTTGGCATGCTATCATGGAATGGCACCTGACATGTTGTGGTATTTTTCGTGTCCATTTTGAGAGAAGAAGCACTCGCCAGCAAAGGCTTTTTGAAACAAATAGCTGCCACTCTAACATCGCAAACATTTGTATAATTCAAATCGTGTGCGTTATGTTAACCATTCACGTGACGCCATGTGTCTTGGTTTTAATGGCTATAGGAGGTGCCGTGTGGACAACTGCTTGACTGAACGGGAGGCGTGCGAGCACAGTCCGGTGTGTAGGTTGACCGAGAGGCGTGCAAGTTGTCCTCCAATGTGCAGGCTCACCGAGAAGCATGTGAGCTATACGCTACGCAGGCTCACTGGGAAGTGAGCCCTTTGACTTCCATGTCAGACCGCCTTCCTCTCC
>NC_041383.1:77542074-77553364 GCF_002162155.2 Triticum dicoccoides
GGGGGGGGCTTACTATTCACCTCCCATTCCCCTCCCCCCGTAGATCTCCACCAATGCCATGGCGCAGAATAATCATTTGCCACTAGTCTTCAAGTTTGGTGAAGTCAACTCCGAGCCGGAGGAGATAGAAAATAAGGAGGAATGGGGCTTCATGGACATGGCCCAGAACGAGCTGGCCGCGGCGGTTGCCGCCCCCACTCCCGTCCTAGCTCCCATCCCCGCGCCCGCGCCAGCAACCATCCCTGGAGCATTGACGGGTTGATCATCGAGCACTATAGCAGAGCTGGAAGCCGCGGGCGTCAGCGAGGTCTCCGCGGACTCGCGCGAGCTCGTGTACATGGCACCGCTAGCGCACGTGACCGTGCGCGCCCCTCCACCCACCGCGGTGCCGGTCCCCGTGCCTTTGGCTCCATCCGCCGCGCTCATGCCCGTGCACGCCCCCCCCTCAGCGGCATGGGACGCCACCATTGACCGCTACCTTTCAGCGCCGCTAGCTGCCGTCCTCCCGCGCCCCGCCCGTCGATCGTGCGACGACATGATGTTTGATTTATAAGTGAAGAACATTAGGTGTTGCCTTGAAGACTTCAACAATAGCGTCCCGGAGGACGACAACGACAAGGACGGTGCGGCATGCCGCCTCCGCCGCCGCTGGAAATAGTTTTTTTCTTGGGTTTAATATTGTATCTCGATCATATGAATATAAATTTGCAGTGTGACTGAAGAAAATATATGGTTGAGCGAACTTGCGTTTTTCTCTCTTAATGTACAGACTTATCAATCGATTTTATTTTGAAAAAAAACATAAATGGTTTTTAAATATAAAACACTCATTGCAAACGTTTTAGTTAGAACACTCGTATGCAAACGTACAGCTTCCCCAGGAAGCCAAGGGAAAATGGGCCGAGCAGGATTTGTGCAGCTCTTGATCGCAAACGTTTTAGATAGAACACTTGTATGCAAAGTGAGAGCAGGATTTGTGCATCTCTTCCACAGAAACGGTTGTTTTGGATGACCCGTGTGCAACCACTTACAAACAATTTGGTAAGATTTGCATCTGTCATATTGGGTATGTTGCCATTTGTCAAACTGGAAAGATTGACATTTATTTATCTAGTAACATTGCCATTTGTCAACCTTGTAACACTGCAATTTGTCAAAATATGCAGCTAAAATTCACTAGCAGTATCTAATTTTTGCAACTAAAATTCAGTAGTTAAGCATAGATTTCATTCATAGATTAAGCAGTCGTTCTTTATACAAACAGTTCAACTCGACAGCTGAACTGACCAAACTTTTTCCCAATTGTTGCCAACCACGTACTGAAATAGCTAGTTCTACTTTATATACTAGCTAATTTTAAGTACGTTGTATAGTTCCACCACATCTATAGTCAGATGAACTGAACAAAATAACCCCTAAATACTACTACTACTACTACTACGGAGGGGCTTTGTACTACTTCCGGCAGCCTCTCCTCTGCCGAGCGCGCTCAGTAAGAGGTAGGGGAGGAGGAGCCTACCGACGAGCTGTACAACTGCAATACGGTGCCTGCCGCTGCCGCACCTTCAGCGACACTCACCTCGAATGCCCTCTGCCGCTCCAGACGACCCGTCTTGAAGCGGTGGTTCTCCTCATAGATCTCCTGATTCCTCGCCTCTGAGGCGGCGTGTGCCGAGGCCACGGCGGTGGTAAGGCTCTTTGCATGCTCGACGAGGCGCTCCTCCTCATCCTCCCGCAGGAACTTGGTGTACCGCGTAAGGTCACTGACGCATGTGCGGGCATCCACCTCTGCCTCTCGCCTTCGGGCAGTAGTGGCGGAGCGGGTGATGACCCAGGCGGTCAACGGTGGGCTGGGGGCCAGCGATGGGGTGGCGGCCACGACCACCACCTCCCGCCTTCAGGCCACGGTGATGGAGCGGGTGATGGCCATGGTGGCCGGCAGTGGGGTGGCAGTCACGACGGCCACCTCCCGCCTTCGGGCCACGGCGGCGAAGCAGGCGATGGCCCTGGCTTTTGACGGTGGTGTGGCGGCAATGGAGGCTGGCAACAGCTGCCGATGGGCAGTGGTGGTGGAGCATGTGGTGGGTGTTCCACGCACACCCAACAGGGATGCCATGCGCACTACACTACGCCGAGGACGGCGCCGCCACCGCGGTGTAGCCTCCCAACTGGAGCTATCGTCTGATGACGGCGGAGTGGCTGAGCGACCACGACGGCGATTGTGGGAGAAGAAGACGAGCTAAGCTACAGGGAGGGAGGGGAAAATCCAATGTAGGACTGCCGGTTGTGAGGGTTTATATAGCAGGCCGGTAAGCATTGGGATTTTGAGGGATTTTACCGAGTCGGGCGGGGAGCTTGCGCGAGAACCTGTGAGGTTGCGTGGGTACAGGCTCACCGACGATTCATTGGCGCCACCGTTTGGCCAAAAGAACGCCCCTGCGCGCTGCACAAGCTTGCGTTGTATGGGTGACAAGACGTGCGAGAGGAGGAAGAAAGGCCACGCATACATATAGTTAATAAAAAAGACATTTGCGTTCTAATTACCTACTATACCCCCGTCCTGGTTTATAAGTAGGATTTAACTAATAAA
The DNA here is from genome assembly GCF_002162155.2 of Triticum dicoccoides. Taxonomy (NCBI): domain Eukaryota; kingdom Viridiplantae; phylum Streptophyta; class Magnoliopsida; order Poales; family Poaceae; genus Triticum; species Triticum dicoccoides. The sequence goes on from NC_041383.1 coordinate 77,544,665, forward strand.
ATATGATGCATGTCGCCAAAGATTATATAGTTGGATTTGTATTTGAACATAGTTTCCAATTATATAATTTCTATAACATGCATTAACATTTTGTTGGTTAAATTTGAGGTCAAAGTATGGCACATAATATAAAGGGGACTATAGACCAAGACGGAGGTAGTAGCACACAACCGCTCTCTACGCAGCAACGCAAGTGGCGGCCGGCTTGTAGGCGACCATTTCCTGTGTGTTCAACTGCTCTATGCGTGTGGTTGCTTGTGGTTGAGGCGGCCGTGGCGCGCTCTGCTCTCGCATCCCCCCGGGTGATTTGCCCTCGTCCCTCCACGCGCTCAGCCAGTGTTTGAGGCCGGCGCACGATCACACACGTTCCAGTGCATGCGGTTGCGCCGGGCGTGGCGCGACAATGCCCGATGCAAAAACTGCCATGCCGACGCGCCGAGAATCCAGGTCGCCCGGACCCCATTTATTCCTGCGGCCATTTACCTTCATCTCTCGCCTCACACGACACAATAAGCACACCCACGATGACGCATACAGAGAGGACATCCAGCGGTTCCAATGGCAATCCCCATGGCTCCAATGGCGCTCCCAGCGGCCGACGATGACAACGACGGGCACTTCACCACGCATAACGTAGTGGACACCCACGTGAGGGGGAAGGCCCTCTTGGTGGTGTACACGGACGATCCAGTGTCGGTGGAGAGCTCCATCCAAACTATGGAGCAGTTCCTTGCCGAGGACAAGTACCAAGTGGTCGGCTTCGACCTCGAGTACACCATCGGTCGTGCTATGCACGATCAGAAGGTTGTCGTCGCCCAGCTGTGCGTGCAACATGACGTCCTCGTCTACCACTACCACCTAGCCACAAGGCCTTGCAAGCATTTCTCCAAGTTTATCAATAGCTCCAACTACAATTTCACTACGGTGGACACCACCAACGATCTAAAAGCACGCAAGGTTTCAGGCTTGAAATGACGGAATCTTGTGAACATCCAGGACCAGTACAAGGTCTGGGGCAGCGACAACAACAAACTGAAGTCCCTAGTTGACCTTGCCTCGGCCATCATCGATCCCTACTACATGAAGATGAAGGATGAGAGCAAGAAGGACAAGAAAGCCTGACACAGTGTTTGGCATGAGAGACTGGATGAACAACACGTCAAGTACACAGCCAAGGACGCGTACACAAGCTACGAGATGTACAGGCGGATCGTTGACATGAGGAAGTGTCTTCTTCATGCCCCAGTCGAGGGATTGAGCCACAAAGCAGTAGCGGGAGCGTCACAAGAAGTAGATGACTAGACGACCGTTTCTCCTACTTTAGAATGCAGGCAATTGTTTATTGAGGTGTGTGCGAATGATCTGTAGTCACTCATGTAATTGGATGTTTATTATATATATATATATACACACACACACACACATACACATATTATTCTTATATAGACAGAGCAAATCACATGGCTTATTAGCAGCAATCATCAGCGTTATTATTGGTCTTCGCACACATTTCTGATTACGGGCCTGTTTCCCGCGTATCACACACATCTTGTTCAGTTGAAACGTTTCCATTGTGTTGCCTAATCACACACAATTCATCCTAGTGAATTGTATGTCGTATATCGCACACACCCTCATCTGTTTGCTCGTTTCTTTTGTTCTTCATCATTACAAACAGTTCTTCTGGATTAAACCTTTGCCACTCATCGCACACACACATCTAATATGAATCATGTTTGATGTCGACGCCATCGCAAACATTTTGCATCTTTTTCGACGGTTTTATTACATCATCGTTTGTGATTGATGCATCGCACACAGTTTCGTCAAAGGGTCTCTGATTCGACTGTCGCGTTTGGACCATCATGCAGTAGTGTGTTGTCGTCCTTGGTCATCTTAAGTATAACAAAGTCGGTTAAGATAGTAACATTAGCAACAACAACAGGCACATCCTCATAAATACCGATAGGTATGGCAGTTGATTTGTCAGCTATTTGCAAAGATATTTCAGTAGGTGTGAGTTTGTCCAAATAAAGTCTTTTATATAAAGAGAAAGACATAACACTAACACCAGCTCCTAGATCACATAAAGCAGTTTTCACATTGTTTTTTTTTATGGAGCCAGGTATAGTGGGGATTCCTGGATCTCCAAGTTTTTTAGGTACTCCATCCTTAAAAGTGTAATTAGCAAGCATGGTGGAGATTTCAACTTCCAGTATTTTTCTTTTGTTGATGATGATGTCTTTCATGTACTTTGCATAAGGAGGCATTCTCAAGATATCAGTCAAGCGAGTACGCAAAAAAGACTGGCATAAGCATTTCAGCAAAGCGTTCCAATTCTTCATCATCTTTCTTCTTAGCTAACTTAGGTGGAAAGGGCATAGGTTTTTGAACCCATGGTTCTCTTTCCTTACCATGTTTTCTAGCAACAAAGTCCCTTTTATCGTATCTTTTATTCTTGGGTTGTGGGTTATCAAGATCAACTGCTGGTTCTATCTCAACATCATTGTCTGGTTCTTTATTATTTGTTTGAGTGTCTTCATGAACATCATCATTATCTTTTTCATTATCAGAGGCTGAGTGTTCATTACCAGATTGAGTTTCAGCATTAGAGATAAAGACTTCATTGTCATTATCAGGAGATTTTCTATTTCAGGTTCACTAGAGGCATACAAAGTTCTATCATTTTTCTTCTTCCTTTTCTTTTTAGAAGGACTAGGTGCATCAGTGTTAATTATTTGAGAGTCTTGTTCAATTCTTTTTGGGTGTCCCTCAGGATAAAGTGGTTCCTGAGTCATTCTACCTCCTCTAGTCATTACACTACCAGCATGATCATTAATATTATTATTCATTTCATCAAGCAATTCTCTTTGAGATTTAGCAACTTGTTCTAATTGAGTTTGCACCATAGAGGCATGTTTTCCTACACCTCTAACATCATTTGAGATTCTAAATAACAAGTCACTCAAGTGAGCAATCACATAAGAGTTGTATTTCAATTGTTTCATAACATTTGCATTGAAGTGATCTTGCTTTCCAATGTAGTTATCAAACTCATATAGGCATTGACTGGGGTGTTTATTATAAGGAATATCACCTTCATCAAACTTTAGTAAAGAATTTACCTCTACCACCTTAAGTGGTGGTGGTGTTTCAAGCCCATGTATTTCTTCGATAGGTGGTAAATTTTTAACATCCTCTACTTTAATACCTTTTTCCTTCATATATTTCTTTGCCTCTTGCATATCCTCAGGGCTAAGATATAAGATACCCCTCTTCTTCGGAGTAGGTTTGAGCGGTGGTTTGGGAAGAGTCTAATCATCATAATTTTTCAATATGTTATTCAATAATTCTTCAGCTTGTCCAATAGTTTTCCTTGAAAACACAACCAGCACAACTATGTAGGAAATCCCTAGAAGCATCAGTTAGTCCATTATAGAAGATATCAAGTATTTCATTTTTCTTAAGAGGATGATCAGGCAAAGCATTAAGTAATTGCACAAAGTTAAATATTTCCTATAAGGCAGCTTGTTTCTTATGAGCAGGAAAATATTTTTCAGAGAAGTAATAAATCATATTCTGGGGACTACGCACACAACCAGGAGCAATTGTATTATACCAAGTCTTAGCATCACCCTTTAATAAGAACGGGAATAATATGAGAATATAATAGTAGCTAATTTTCTCATCATGAGTAAAAAGAGTGGCTATGTCATTCAACTTAGTAAGATGTGCCACAACAATTTCAGTTTCATAACCATGGAAAGGATCAGATTCAACCAAAGTAATTAACTCTGGGTCAACAGAGAATTCATAATCCTTATCATCAACAAAGATAGGTGAAGTAGCAAACTTAGGATCACATTTCATTATAGCATTCAAGGATTTTTCTTTTAGTTTGCATAATAATTTCTTAAGATCATCTCTATCATTGCAAGCAAGAACGTCTCTAGTTGTCTCCTCATCCATAAAATAACCTTTTGGTACTTTTGGCAATTCATATCTAGGAGAACTAGTTCTAATAGGTGTTTCAAGATTTTTAGTTTCAAGCTCTTTATCAGTTTCAACAATTTCATCCGTTTCGGCACTCTCAAAAGCTTTAGTTCTAGCAAGTTGTTCATCAAAAAATTGACCTAGTGGCACATTATCATCAAGCAAGGTACTAGCATCATCATAAATATCATTCATAGTAGAAGTAGCATCATCAATAACTTGCGACATATCAGGATTAATAGGATGTGGTGGTGTTGCAAGTTTACTTATAACAGAAGGTGAATCAAGTGCAGAGCTAGATGGCAAGTCCTTACCTCCCCTCGTCTTGGAGGGAAAAATCTTAGTCTTAGCATCCTTCAGATTCTTCATAGTGATAATTTGATAATAATCCCAAGTGACTCAACAAATATAGCTATGCTCCCCGGCAACGGCGCCAGAAAAAGGTCTTGATAACCCATAAGTATAGGGGATCACAACAGCTTTCAATGGTAGAGTATTCAACCCAAATTTATTGATTCGATACAAGGGGAGCCAAAGAATATTTGCAAGTTTTAGCAGCTGATTTGTCAATTCAACCACACCTGGAGATTAATTATCAATCCCAAATTTGTTGTTGTTCTCCTTATGAGTACATTGAATGTTTTATTTGGGTTCCTAAGACCCTTGTTACTAACAAAAGAGGACCCATTCAAGAATGGGTACCTCAATCCAAGCATTGATCTTATGTAGAAGTTTGCTTTCGATGGAGTTTCATGGTTTATTGATAGTCGAGCGACAAATCATATGACCAGAAGCAAAGACTTAGTGGTGGATGGTAATCCTGATGCATCTATTGTCACCCATGTCCAATTTGGCGATTCTCCAATGTCAAAGGTATTGGGTCTGGGCAAGGTGGTCATCTCACCGGACTTGTCCATTAGAAAGGCCATCCCTGTTGAGACCCTTGCAAACAATTTACATTCTATTCGCTAACTTGCACTTATAGATTATTCAAGATATACATGGGTATACTTCTTCAAGAAGAAGAGTGCGACCCAACAAATTGTGGTCGATTTTGCCAATGAAGCTCAACATCAACACAATGCAAAGCTATTAGCAATAAGAAGTGACAAAGACATCGAGCTCAAGAACTACACCTTGTACGAGTTTCTTAGTAATGAGGAATCAAACATCAATATTCTGCCGTGTATACCCCTCAACAAAATGATGCAGTGGAGAGAAAGAACGGACATTGATGGAGGCAACAAGGACCATGATGACAGAGTTTAAGTCTTCGTACAACTTTTGGGCTGAAGCCATCAACACAGCATGTCATGCATCCAATCGGCTCTATCTCCGTAAGATATTGAATAAAACTCTAACCATATGAGATACCTACATGTAACAAGCCAAACATCAAGTACTTATGGGTGTTTGGTTGTAAGTATTTCATTCGCAAGAAAGGTGTTCGTTTGTCTATATTTTGTCACTCAGCAGCGACCCCGGTTGCATCATCGTAGCATCCCCCGTTGCCTTTGTAGCACCTGCCAGCCAGAGGCAAACCATGTGCTGCAAAAACCCATGGCAGCACCGGGGACGAGTGGTGGCTATATTTTGCTTTGCCACGGCGGGCAGGAGCAGTGGCTGCAACAAACAGCGATACCTCCCGACGTTACACGCGTACAGGAGGAGAAGATTGCAGTAGCAGTGGCCATCGACTTGCCGATGTCATCCCCGATCTAGAAGAATGGGAAAGGGCAAGGCGAGGAGGGGAGAGGATCTGCATGACGAGAAAAAGATGTGGCGAGAAAGACAAAGTAGATGGGAAGACATCCTTAGAGAAGAGATATGGTGGGACCCACAAGGGCACGCGGCAGTTAAGGAAGGCGACTTACGCTAGCGCGAGAATTAGGAATACAAAAATCCGAACCAACATGTGGTTGGATGGCTAGAGGGACAGTGGTATCCCCAATCCACCAGGATTTAAGTGGATTATTTCTGTATCTATTTCAGGATTTCCGGCGATGCACTTTCAGTGACTTTGTAAATCTCAAGATGATATGTCGGCTCAGTCACTCGAATGTGCTCATAGGGGTCACTCGGATGTGCTCATAGGGGTAAGGTGTGCGTGCGTGCGTTCATAGGAGTGAGTGTATGCGCGTACATATGAGCGCTTGCGTCTGTAATGTGTTTAGAGAAAAAATAACCATTTTTGGAGAGGAAAAAAACACATCCAGAAAAAAGGGGATAATATAAATAGGAGATGCCCTCGAAGCGAACCCTTTCCCTGTTCATCCTTCGGTCGCTCGGTCGCTCGGTCGCTGTCGCACCGCCGTCAACAACAAGGACCACCACGCGAGGATCTCGCCCGTCCCTCCTTCCCCCGATCCGATCTCATCCCACCAGATCAGAGCGAGGTAACCCTCGATCTCTCCCCCTAGATCCCCGGCCTTAAACGAATCGCTCGGATCGGACGAATCCCTAGATCCATCCTAATCTTAAACGAATCGAGGTGTTCGTGTGGTTCTCCTAAACGATGCGGTGTTGTTTTTGATTTCCTCCGATCAGATCTGGTTCAATTCCGTGCAGAATTTCGTGTGGTTCTCCTAAACGACGCGGTGTTGTTTTTGATTTCCTCCGGTCAGATCTGGTTCAATTCCGTGCAGAATTCCTGGATCGAATCCTGAGATTATTGTGCATGCAGATGGGCGGTCGCGGAGGTCGCGGAGGTCGCGGGGGCCGGGGCGGCGGCCGGGGCAATGGACCTGGCGGCAGGGGCAACGTCGCTGGCCAGGGAGGGACAGTGGCAGCTCCTGTCATCCACTGGTACTGCCAGCGATGCGACGATATACGTCATGACAATCAAGCGCGTCACCTCGCCAACCACACCTACTACATGGATCACCAGGAAACCCAGCAGCGTCTCCACCAGCTGCAGGCGCGTGAGGCGTATCTGCGAGCCCACCATAAGAAGAAGGGCAACCGCGGCCGCCACTGAATGAAGATGAAGGTACAGTGCGGCTAAGGGCATCTCCAGCTGTTGGCCCCCCCAGGACGCATAGAAATCGCCCCCTGGGGGCGAGCCGGCGATACACTTAGCGCTGGGGCGGTTTTGCGCCCAGTCGTCGCCCCCAGCTCGCCCCCAGGCACCGAAATTGGCCCACTTTGCAGCCCAATTTCGGCGAATAAACGGCCCATATGGGCGAGAATATGCCCATATTCGGCATGGTTTTACCGTGTCTTGGCGTTCAATTATCAACACAATTATTCCTTATCACATATTTCATCACAGAAAAATCAAATACTTCAACAAAATACTACAACAACAAATAGTTCAATACAAATTATATAGTTCAACAAATAAAAACTCGTATTTCATCACGCGGCGTCCCCCTTGAGCCTCCATAGGTGCTCAATCAGATCTTTCTGCAGTTGATGGTGCACCTGTGGGTCTCGGATCTCCTGACGCATACTGAGATAGGCAGTCCAAGTTGCCGGTAGCTGGTGATCAACTTCAGCTAGAGGACCCTGCCTGTAGTATGGTTCAGTGTCAAACACTGGGTCTTCTTGCTCGCTCTCGATGATCATGTTGTGCAAGATGACACAGCAAGTCATGATATCCCACATTTGATCTTTCGACCAGGTCTGAGCGGGGTACCGAACAACAGCGAATCGAGATTGGAGTACACCAAATGCCCGCTCGACATCCTTCCTGCAAGCCTCCTAAACCTTCGCAAACCAGGCGTTCTTGCCTCCTGCCACAGGGTTTGAGATCGTCTTTACAAATGTCGACCATCTCGGATAGATGTCGTCAGCTAGATAGTACCCCTTGTTGTATTGGTGCCCATTGATCTCGAAGTTCACCGGAGGAGAATGACCCTCAACGAGCTTGGCAAAAACAGGAGAGCACTGCAACACGTTGATGTCATTGTGAGTTCCTGGCATACCAAAGAAGGAGTGCCAAATCCAGAGGTCCTGTGTGGCTACCGCCTCAAGCACCACACTGCAACCGCCTTTGGCGCCTTTGTACATCCCCTGCCAACCAAATGGGCAGTTCTTCCATTGCCAATGCATGCAGTCGATGCTTCCAAGCATCCCAGGAAATCCTCTTGCTGCATTCTGGGCTAGGATCCGAGCAGTGTCTTCCGCATTGGGTGTTCTCAAGTATTGTGGCCCAAACACTGTCACCACTGCCCGACAGAACTTGTAGAAACACTCTATGCTGGTGGACTCGGCCATGCGCCCATAGTCGTCGAGTGAATCACTGGGAGCTCCATATGCAAGCATCCTCATCGCTGTCGTGCACTTCTGGATGGAGGTGAATCCAAGAGCGCCAGTGCAATCCATTTGGCACTTGAAGTAGTTGTCGAACCCCCGGATGGAATTCACAATCCTGAGGAAGAGCTTTCGGCTCATCCGATAACGGCGCCGAAATGTTCTCTCGCCATGAAGTGGAGCATCAGCGAAGTAGTCGGAGTAGAGCATGCAGTAGCCTTGCAGACGATGCCGGTTCTTTGCTTTCACCCGCCCCGGCCCCAAGCCACCTCGACGCGGCTTTTCATTGATCGCCAGCAGCTGGGCGAGGGCGGCGAGCACCATCAGATGCTCTTCTTCCTGGACGTCGGCCGCGGCTTCCTCCTCCAGCAGCGCGGCGAGCTCTTCCTCCTCATCCAAGTCCATCGCCGAGACAGTCACAACGCCGAACACCTTGCGCGCGGTGGGCGTGTA
>NC_041383.1:77554019-77565476 GCF_002162155.2 Triticum dicoccoides
AGGCGAGTCGGGGGAAGAAAACCTTGACTTTTTCCCTGTCGGTGTGCGCCAGGCGTGCTTTTCCCTAGCGCCGGAGCCCCCAACGGCTCCCCAGCGCGCCGGGTTCGGCCTGTGACCGCCGGGCGGAAAAAAGGTCCGAACCGGCGATTTTCGGCTTCCTGGGGGCGCGACTGGGCCGTTTTTTCGGCGCCGGCGCCGAAAAAGTGGCCTGGGGGGGCCTGTTGGGGGCGCGGCTGGAGATACCCTAAGCAAGCATACAAGCTTAGATGCATTTTCTGCATTATAAAAATGACTGCCTGCTAGATTAGAACATGGAGAGAATACTTTTATGATTGACATAAAGCACTTCGACAGCCTATGATCAATGCCGCGATGACAACTGCCTGCTGTATATGGTTACAGGTTTCAGAAAGTTCATCTGCTGTGTCAATTGTATTGCCAGAGTTGTGTATCCCAGAGTTGTGTATCCTGGGTTCTAGTTAGTCAGCAGAGATGGTGCAGGACTAAAATCCACCGTGTTTCCTGTCATCAAACAATAAATAAAGAGTTAATCTAATTCAACACTAAAACAGTGGCTTTGTTTAGCTGTCATTTTTACCATGGTTGTTTCCTCTATTCCGGTTAATCAGCAGAGGCTGCTTAACTAAAATCCATGGTGTTCTGAACCTATAGCAGACACTTGTCTTAATTAAGGTCATATTACTCAATTTTTCTTCCGTGACTTCTCTGCCTGCATGAGTATAGTTTAGACTTGAATGACTGCTATGAACCTATAGACTACTGATGGAACCTGCTTATGAATGATTATGCATTCTCTGCATTATACAATGACTGCTAGAATAGAAATGGTTGCATCGTGCCTCCAAGAAGAGGAAGCTTTATTGTGGACCACCCGAGATGCAAACTGCTTGTGGCTTCCTGGGTTCAAGTTAGTCTAGAGGCGGGACTAAAATCCATGCTGTTTCCTGTCAATCAAACAATAGAAAGTTAATCTTATGTTTCATGCAATTTTATAGTACACACAAAATAAATAGTACACTGGCCTTCCTTTTCATTTGTTCTGTGCCTTGTGTTCGAATTGAAGTATGAATGACAGTATTGGAGGAAGCAGCCTATGATAAACAACAAGACACCAACTACCACAGTTATATATGATTAGGGCCTGCATAATTTAAAATGACATGATTCTCACTTTTATGATCAACTACCAGTTAATTTTTGCATTATACAATGACTGCTAGATTAGAACATGCAGAGAATCCTTTTATGATTGACATAAAGAACTTGGACAGCCTATGATCAATGCCAGGATGACAACTGCCTGCTGTATATCTTATGTTGCATGTAATTTTATAGTACACCTAAAAAAAGGTAAACTGACATTCCTTTTCATGTGTTTGGATTGTCGAATGAATGACAGTACTGGACGCAGCAGCCTATGATGAATTATAAGATGCCACCTAAAATCAGCAGAGAGGCTGCTTAACTAAAATCCATGGTGTTCTGAACCTATAGCAGAGTCCCCTTTTCTTCTGAACTCTGGTCTTAATTAAGGTCTTATAAGTTTAAGAACTTTAGACTGCCCCAGACTACTTAATTTTTCTTTTGTAACTTCTCTGCTGCATGAGTACAGTTTAGACTTGAATGACTGCTATGAACCTATAGACTACTGATGGAACCAGATTATGAATGCTGGTTCTAGCAAAGCACTTTTGTGTTGAAATTACTCTATGAACGACAATACTGAAGTATGCAGCATAATGATTAGGGCCTGGGTTATCTAAAAAACCATGATTCTTAATTTGTTAAACATTGTATTTACACGAAATACAGAGGCTTCATTAAGTTCATTTGTCATTTTGGGTCTTCTCTTGTATCTGCTATGTCAGTTGGTTGTTTCCTAGGTTACAGTTAGTCAGCACAAAGGTGTTCCCTGCCAAACAATAGAGTTCATGTTAAGTTGCATGCTATTTTATAGTACATACACAAATAAACCAACATAATATGCTGACATTACTTTTCTTGTGATCACAGGTGTTTGCAAGAGAAGACTAAGTAACACTACGGAAGTCGCCTGTGCAAATCGACAGCATTACCAGTCTTATTTCTGCATTTCCTTTCCGCGAATAAATACCTATATCAGACTCCACTGAAGCAAGTTCTAGCAGGACAAATGTTATTACCGTAATTTTCTTCTGCGCATAAATAGTGAGACAGTACAAGTTTATATCGGTGAGACTGAATTACGATGAGCAAGATAAAGCAAAGTTGTTTGCTACGATTTGTGCTTGAATGCCTGTTTTGAACCTATAGCATGATGATGGAACATGGTTATGCTGATTCTATCGCGAGATCATTAAAGTGTTTTTCTATGGCTTGTGTTTGATTTATGTCGAATGACAGCAGCCTCTGAGAAAGGATAAGATGTCGACTGCATGCTTTAAGTCACCAGGGGCTGGGTAAATCTAGAATAATCCTGATTGTCAGCTTTGATGCTATCTAAAACAGTTATGATCCTTAGCTTGACAGAGGCTTCAGAAAGTTTACCTGCGTTTTGGGTCTCTAGTCTGGAATCTGCTATGGCGATTGTTGTAGCAGGCTTGTTTCTTGGATTCAAGTTATTCAGTGGACCTCTCTATTATCTACTCCCTCCGTTTCAAATTAGTTGACTTGGATTTATCTAGATACGGATCTATCTAACACTAAAACATGTCTAGATATATCCGTATCTAGACAAATCTGAGTCGACTAATTCGGAACGGAGGTAGTACGATACAACATCCTTGACAGCTCCAGGACCATGGGGGATGAACACTGAATAGGAATTGGATGCGGCGCCAATCTCTTTGATGGTGTCAAAGTATTGGGTGACCAGAACCATGCCCATGATGTCCTTTGCAGTGGTACAAGGGACGTCCTCCAAGAAAGTGAGGACACATCTCTCAGACCATCCACGATAGCCTGACACTGCCTTGCAATGCCCACACTAGCCGAGTACCTGGACTCACCTTCTCCTCCTGCTTTTTTCATGTTTAGTATCTTCTCAGCCTCAGCTTTGTCATTGGCTGCCGGCCTCATTCTAGCAGCTGTTTCACAAAATCACATTGATATTAAATATACAAAAGATAACTCTGAGCATGTATCGAATAATCTACTACTCCCTCTGATCCAAATGAGGCTGCTTTAGTACAAAGTTGTCCTAAAGCAGCGTCAGTTAATATGGATCAAAGGGAGTAGCATGTTTCGCTGCCAATTTAATCTGGATTGAAATCAAATAATGCAACCAAGTGGCGCAAGGTAGCATTCATCAAAAAATACTCACCGGGCATAATCAGTTCATTATCAGCTCTGATCGATCCGTGTTTACACAATGAACACCACATAGTAAACATGGGCAAACAAGGTCGAATCGGACATTGTGTACACAGCCGGCGGCGAGGAGATCCTGCAAACATTAACAATAAGATTTGAAGGTTGGGAAATAGGGACCATAATTAGAGGTTAATATACTACTCCCTCCGTCCCAAAATATAAGAGCGTTTTTTACACTAGTGTAGTGTCAAAAACGCTCTTATATTATGGGACGGAGGGAGTATATCTTAGTATAAGGAACGAGGGGATCCGAATATAATCTTACAAGAGGTCTTTGCCGGTTTCTCCACACAAACAAAAACGGGCATTTGTAAAGAAAACCTTTCTTACTAATGACTACAGTAGAGAATTCCTGCCCGTAACCAGACAAAATTTAATCAAGATACAAGCCTGAAAATTTATCGTTGCCACAGACAACCCACCAAAACGTGGCATTGCCTGTCGAGGCAATGCCTACCCCAATAAGATGTGACAATTGTGGTGAATAAGTCGCAACTTCTCAAAAGTAGCCCATCGGAAAATTCATCACAAGAAGAGCTGTCTGTTGCCCAGTTGCCCTTGTAACAGACAACTGCACTGGGAGATCCATGGCTGCAGACAGGGTTATGGATCGACACCGAAATCCTGAATCAAATCTACAAACCACAAAACAAGACTAGCAGTCGAATTCTCACTCGATCAGCACGTGGAGAGCCCAAGGAGGAAGACGGAAAACATATGCTAGATGCGGGGATTCAGACTTCCCATTCCGTTCCCACTGAAGAAACTATAGCATCTTCAGGCGCATCTGCTTTTCTTCCTATTTTATTTAATACGGCTAAGAGATTCAGTACCAATAAAATTTCATAAGAAAAGGGAAAACTGTAGAGATCAAACCAGAACAAAGAAACTACAAGAAAGAGATCATGTAAGCACCTTCATAACAACAGAAATCAAAAGAACATTCGTTCTGATTCAAATTGGCAACAAAAAGAAAGAGTTATACTGACATTCCTTGTTTTGTTCTGATTACAGGTGTTATATAAAAGAATCGAGTAAAACAATGTACTGAGACTCTCAAGACTACAGGAATGTTATCTGCCTAAAACCCCAGCGGACTGCATTTTATTTCCGTGGTTTTTCTTCAGGGTACCTTCATACCAACTATATCTCATAGTATTTTGATAGAGCATACCGGCAATAATGCCAATGTTGCATTGCATGCTTCCGTTTGAATGCTGTTATGAACCTATATTGATCATACTTGCGTATGATGAATCCATTGCAAAACATGGCAAACTAAATTTTGTATGGCTTGTGTTTTTTAATGCTGTTACGAATGACGGTGGTGGTGGCAAGTGATAAGATATCGACTGCATGTCATAGATGATTAGGGTCTGGGTAATCTAATGACGCTTCTCGGAAAGTTACCTGGCGTTTTGGGTGGTTAGGCTGGAATCTGCCTGCGGGACTAAAATCAATTGTGTGTCGACTGAGAAGCAACCAAGTGGCGCCATGTGTAGTATTCGCCCATCTTTCCTCATTTTGGGACTAGTCCGTGTGTCGCGAACAGGTCTTTGCCCATTTGTCCACAGAAACAAGAACATGCATTTGTAGAAATTTGCTTTCTTCTTAATGATTGGGTTTGTCACTTGTCTTGAATAATAAGAAAAGAACAGCACCAGTAGTATCACTGTAGCGATCAAATTCCTCACAGCTGTTGGATGTCAGAGAAATCATCGTATCTGAAGCAGAGGAGACTAGCTGGCCATCAAGCTGCAGAACATAAACAGGCTGGTTCATTACAATGAAATGGAAGACGTAGGACAGAAGAATCGTTATCAAACATAACTAGATAAGCAAATATATGTAAATTTTGTCATCAAACACGAAAGATAAAATGCACTACAAAGCAGGACAGAATACCGAGGAAATTCAATTCACAACCAAGCCAATATTTTTCGAGCGAAGGTGTTGACATGTTCATCACGCTATATTTTCAAGCGAGAGAGGATCGGTTGGCTCTGGAAAAGGCAGTACACCATTCAACAAGAAAATCCGTCCATTAACAGGCAAATTCAGAGGAGTGAAGTGCACTGTAGGTCCTTGAACTATTCCAGGGATGTCACGTAGGTCCTCGAACTATGAAAATCGTCATCTAGGTCCTCAAAGTGCAGTAAGTGTGTCATTCAGGTCCAAAATCTCTCTGACAGGCTCTAACTGGCCAGCTGGCACATAAACAGTAACCGTAACAGTACACGGCAAACAGTCCTGAATTCCTGTGCGTGATGAACAGTACACGACAAAGAATAAATATAAAAAATATAAAAAAACCGAGATCCTCTGTCATCGAAGAGACCCTGGCGCGTGAACAGTAAAAATATCGTTAATTCAAAAAAAGTTCGCGAACGATGAATTTGGAAAAATATTTGTGACTTTAATAAAATGTTCGCGAACGATGAATTTGGAAAAAAATATTCGTGACTTTAAAAAAATATTCGTGAGTTTAAAAAAAGTTCGCGAACGATGAATTTGGAAAAAATATTCACGACTTTAAAAAAATGTTCGCGAACGATGAATTTGGGAAAAATATTCGCGAGTTTAAAAAAAGTTTGCGAACGATGAATTTGGAAAAAATATTCATGACTTTAAAAAAATGTTCGCGAACGATGAATTTGGAAAAAGTATTCGTGACTTTAATAAAATGTTCGCGAACGATGAATTCGGAAAAAATATTTGCGACTTTAATAAAAAGTTCACTAACATTTTTTAAAGTCAGGAATTTTTGTGGTTCACGAACATTTTTTCCATACCCACGAACAATATTTGTGGTTCGCGAACGTATTTTCAAATTTATTGTTTGTGAACTTTTTTAAAGTCGCGAATATTTTTCCCATATTCGCGAACATTTTTTTGAATTAATGAACATTTTTACTATTCACGCACCAGGGGTATCTTTGATGCCAAAGATTTTCAGATTTTTTTTGTTCATATTTTTTATTTTTCGCACTGTTCACCATGCCAGCTGGCCATTTAGAGGGGGTTAATGAGATTTTGGACCTGGATGACACACTTACTGTACTTCGAGGACCTAAATGACGATTTTCATAGTTCGAGGACCTATGTGACACCCCTGAAATAGTTTAAGGACCTACAGTGCACTTCACTCAATTCAGAGAGCAAATCCTACAAACAACAGCAAAGGGGAAAAAAGGTAAAGGGCAGAGTCAAAGGCAATTACATGAGTAGGTCATGGCTACACACCCCAGAACCAGAATCAACCAAAGACATCAAGCAACAGTAGTTTGTTGTCCATACAGAGTTGTTTGGAGTGGAAAACACAAGAATCTCCTCGAAACAGGTTTTCGCCTCCCCAAACAAAGCAAGATAAAAAAAACAATCGAGAAAAGCAAGGGTGGCCTGAACACATAGCCACAAACCGACCAACATCGCTAGGACTCCATCAAAACGCCCCCACAGCGCAAAGCGATGCCGCCATCGAGTCCGAACAGACGATGGTTTTCACCCGAAGCCTTGGTGTTGGGAGGAGAAGCGCAACAGCGTCCTCAAGAGGAATGCGGCACCCACGAGCGTCTCCGTCGCCGAGACACCAAGGTCACCGCTGTGACTAAGTCCAGCCCACCCAACTAAAATCGAGTCCGAAAACAGGATCTGCCCGATGATCCATAACCTTATAAGAGGTCTTTTGCCTGTTTGTCCACACAAACAAAAACAGGCATTTGTAAAAGAAAAACTTTCTTCCTAATGAATACAGTAGAGAATTCCTGCCTGAAAATTTCTACCAAAACGTGTCAATGCCTGTCGAGGCAATCCCTAGCGCAGTTAGATGTGACAATTGCCCAGAGAAAGGTAGTAGTAGTGAATAAGTCGCAACTTGTCAAAAGTAGCACCGGTGTACAGACAGGCTGTAGCAGACAAGTGCACCGGTAGATCCAAGGCTGCAGATAGGGTTATGGATCGACACCGAAACCCTGAACCGATTCTACAAACAACAAAAGGACTAGCAGTCGAATTCACACTCGATCTGCACGCGGAGAGCCCCAAGGAAGAAGACGGAAAACGTACGCAAGATGCGGAGGTTCAGACTTCCCCCACTTTAGAAACGTACGGGCATCGGTTTTTCTTCAATACGGAGAAGAGATTCAGATCCAGTAAGAGATCAAACCAGAACATAGAAACCACAAGAAAGAGATCATGGAAACACCTTCATAACAACAGAAACCAAAAGAAAATTCATTCTGATTGAAATTGGCAACAAACAATGAAAGATTACAACTTTGTATAGACTCACCGGGCATAAGCAGCTAATTATCAGGTCAGATCGATCTGTGTTTACACAATGAACACATAGAGCCGTCCGCGAGGAGATCCTGCAGGCATGAACAAACCGATTTGAGGATGAGAAAAGATGGAATAATCTTGGAGGCGATTACTCTTTGTGAATATATATGCATCTTATACGAGACAAATCCTACCTACCGAACAAGAAGATAAGTTGAATTAGTATCAGCCGGCCTCTTGACACCGCGGAACAAGAAATCCAATCACGAAGAGAGGTTTGGCCGTCGCCGTGTTGGTCATCATCGACTGCGGCCGCCGGAGCTTCGACAGGCGTCGAAGCCACGCAGAAAAGATGTGCTATCTTTCAGGTCGGCAGAGGGAAACCATCCAGATGGCTGGATCCATGGCATGAGAATTGAGATGCCAAGATCTTTGACCTTTTCTTGTTTTGGAGAGGAAGAGGAAAGAAGAGACCAAGGGAAAGAAGAGGTGAGGAAGAAGATAATGGCCACACGGGATCGGGATGCGTGCTGAGGAGAGAAAACCTAGATGGGGATAGGTAGAGGAGGGGGAAGAATCGTGTACGTTTTGGTTTTACCGTACGAGTAGTATTATACCATAATACTCCCTCCGTCTGTGCATGCAGAACCGTTGCATGGAAAAAATTCCGGCTTGTTTTCTGGAAGAAAAAAAAAAGGGAAAGATATACTCTAATTAGCAGTTTCGCTTAAAAATAGGCGTGTTTTTAGTATGGACAGCTACCGCTCATTGTTTTTCTTTTTCAATCAATCAAAAAAATCCAAAAGGAAAACAGTGGTCGGCATCTCGATCTGGTCGCCGTCCTCTCGCATGGAAAGGAGAGCGCGGCTCGTCGGCGGCGGCCACCTCTCTTTCTCTTTCTCTTTCTCCTAGAGAGCAGAGAGTAGAGACTCTACGACAGCCAGCTCCGAATAGTACTTGGCCAAGGCTTGTCAATCGTTTCTAATTTCACAATACTTGGACAATACATACTAACTGGCCGGAGCACATCAAAGCTCAGTAGCTGATGAATCGATCGATGAGTTCCGCCCGATAGCTACAAGCTCACCAATTAATTATCCAGAGAGCCGTCGGCAGGAGTAACTTGCAACCAACCACCGTGGTCTAAGCACTTGGCAGTTGGTAAATTAAGGCTCTCACTCCCGGCCCGTAGCTCGTCAGGGAGATGAAATGCTAGAACGATTGGATGTTTATATGCACGTACTCACCTGCCTGCCATCCCGAGCGAGAGATCTGGAGCCGCTGGGACCGGAGCAGCAAGAGCAAGATGCAGTCCACAGCGCGCGCCCGAACTGAAATTGGATCGGTCTGCATACGAGAAAGAGGGCAGAGCAAGTGTGGAGAGTAGCTCGAAGCAAAGGGAGGAGGTCATGGTTGGCGAGGCTACCAGATCCAGAGCTAGAGCTAGAGGACGGATGGGGAAGAAGAAGGTGGGGGAAATGCGGAGACTGACAGATTTGTCTCCTTTTTCTTCTGTTATGTTATTATTTCGAGGGTGGTGTGGTGTGGTGTCACTGCGGCTGCTCGTGGGCCAGACATTTGTGCGGGCCCTGACAGACAGTGGAGGGTGCGGCTATGCTCCGTCGGTTTATGTTTGAGCTTCGTCGGTGGACCAACGACACAGGTTCAGGTTCAGAGAGCGTGAGTGAGAAAGAATCATATTCTTCTTCTTCTTTTTCAGCGGGAAGAAAGAAAGATTCTAGTCTAGTACACTACAGGGACTGCTGGGTCACGGCATATTTAGCACGGAAAACTACGTGCCTTGGCGAACCTGCACTCGTGTCACGTCTCGCAGCTTTCCACCACGTCATTGGCAGTGAACAAGAGACACGATCTGATATTAAAATTCTCTTTACGGCAACACAAAAGTCAAGTGAGATAAGCACGGCCTCACGGCATATGGCCCACTTTGATTCCACTGCCAATAGTAGCTAAATAAAAATTAGCGTGCAAACTGTTGACAAATATCTCTCGACACAGACTCACCCTTCGCTTTATATCGCCCAAACGAACGAGGAGGCTTATTACAAAACAGATCCCGGGATAACCGGACAACACCCACATACACGTGAAAAACGTACCAAAAACTAATACACTTAGGCCTGAAAAAACAACGACGCAACACACAATAGGACACCTAGACTCCACGACAACGCCCTTAGGAGGGAAGACCACTCTAGGAGTCACCGCTGCCGAGTCCAAGAAGGACATAGGTCTTCACCCGGAACCCTAGCACGGTGAGGAGAACCACAACGAGGACCTCAAGAGGTGAGCGGCGCCTACATACGTGATTGTCATTGGCGCCAAAGCGCGGAGCTTTCGCTCAATAGCTCACCCTTGCCACGACGAGGCACCTAGGATGACCGCGGCGAGCACAAGCTTCTAGATCAGGAGTTGGACATAAATCTACGCACATAAGTCTAACTATGACTATAAACAACAACACATGAGAGCATGAATGAAGGCAAAAAATTTCCCTCGTCTATTAATTAAGAAGAAGAGAGCCAGCCGATTAATTTATGAAAATCAGGCGAAAACCAATACAAACAACCCGTAAGTGTTCTACTTACAAAGCTTGAAACATCAAAACTGCTCACGTGGCCCTCCCAACACAATAACTGCAACTCTCGACACTTGTACACCACAACGAAACTCTTGATGAGAACTTCGACAACGAAATAAACTAAGCACCCTCCATCATTAAATTGTAGACCCTTCCCGATGGCACCGCACTTCTTACCTTTGTTCCTCTTTGATTTCTCCCTGGTTGGTTCTCCTTCAGGAGGCAGCCACTTATACTATCGGATCCAGATTGATCAGCCACCCATTTGTCAAGGAAACCGTAAAACTCATTGAATTTTTTGTTGTAGTTGTCGTCAACCAGGAGGCTCCTAGGAGCAAGCACTAACACATCGTCCGCATAAGCATCATCAACCAGAGGAATCACCAACATGGCATCATCAACCACAAAAACACCCATAGGAGTAGCACCACCTGGCTAGGCTCCAGAGGAGGTGTAGTGGCACCTAAGCCACACCTGGGGTTAGAAGTGAGTCCACCTTCAGATGCTTGACGGTGGCAAAAATAAAAGCCCCTCACACATCCTCTAGCTAAATAAGAATGAACGTGCAAGCTGTTGACAAATACCTACGCCCAGAAGTCGAACTACGATTATAATAATAAACAGCAACAACAACAACAACAACAACAACAAATACGTGAGAGTATGCATGAGGAAATAAACAATAACCAACAACGCAACATGCCCAATATTTTGGCTTAATTTCGCAATAAAACAGGGGCCAGAGCTGCCAGACCGCTAATGTCATCCCTCCATTACTAGGGAAATGCTTATACACAGGAGCTTAATAGTAGCGCTTTTAATAAGCAAGCGCTGCTGCTAAATAAGTAGCCGTAGCGCTGGGTAAGAAAAAACGCTGCTAATATGAGCATAGTAGTAGCGCTGGCACTAGTAGAAAAAGGGTCAAATGTGAAGCACATTAGTGCCGGTTTGTAAAAAAACCGGCACTAATGTGATCAATAGTGCCGGTTCGTGGCTGCGATCAATAGTACCGGTTCGTGTTGAGCCTTTAGTACCGGTTCGTGCCACGAACCGGTACTAAAGGGGTAGTGGCAGGCTGGCGTCAGGCCGGGTCCCCACGAGCCCCTTTAGTACCGGTTTGTATTACCAACCGGTACTAAAGGTCTAACCTATAGTACCGGTTCGTGCCACGAACCGGTACTAAAGGGGCCAATTTTCAAACT
>NC_041383.1:77565732-77567163 GCF_002162155.2 Triticum dicoccoides
TTCAGTTTTGAAAAAATCAAAATAAAATGATAAAAACTTCAAAAAATAAAATCCTTCGAGAGGTAGTTATATTACTATATCTACTAGTTAGGAAAATTTGAAAACTTAAATTTGGACATGTTTTGCAAAAAGTGTAGGGAAAATATAAAACGGCTATAACTTTTGCATACGATGTCGGAAAAAAACGTATAATATATCAAAAAATTCAGCACAAAAATCCGCATCCGATGGAGACAGCCTAGGGCCTGTTTGGAATTTTTTAGAATCCTCAAATTCGAAAAGGAAAAAAAAGATATGGTCAAATTTCAATTTTTTTAAAAAAATTTGGTTAAATTTGGTCAAACTACTTATTCAAGAAGTATTAATGTTACTACATAATTATTCAAGAATATTAGTGTTACTAAATAATTATTTCAATTTTTTGAATTTTGGTCAAATCTGGTCAAACTATGGTCAAACTGTGGTCAAACTATGGTCAAACTTATTCAAGAAATATTAGCGTTACTAAATAATTACTGTTTTTTTAAAATAATAGTTTCAAACTCAAACGGTGAAATGTGTGACTTCATGCTCAAGCTAAACTCCTGAGGGTTAATAGGATTGACATCTTACTATTATCAGGAAAACAACAAGTGCAGACTCGGAAGCGAAGGAGAATAGAACCCGAAAGTTAAGCGTGCTCTGGCTAGAGTAGTGAGAGGGATGGGTGACCGGTCGGGAAGTTAGATGATTTGGAATGAGTGATCCACACTTGAGCAGTTAAGAGAGGTGATTAGAGACTAAATCATCAAATAATTCAGAAAAATTAAAAATCGGAAAAAAAAATTCAAATAAAAAAATTTCAAAAAAAAACCTTTAGTACCGGTTGGTAACACCACCCGGTACTAAAGGTCCCCCATATCAGGGCGCGAGCTCACGCCACGTGGTGGCACTTTAGCGCCGGTTCATGTCGAGCCGGTACTAAAGGGGGGGGGGGCTTTAGTGCCCACCCTTTAGTGCCGGTTATGAAACCGGCACTAAAGGCTCTTACGAACCGGCGCTAAAGCTCCGTTTTCTACTAGTGTGGGTCTGTAAAATGCGCTACTACGAAAACTGACAGGCCGTTCCAGGTATGCTAGGGATACTAGTAGCGCACATTCTTGGAGAGCGCTACTGCTACAGATTTTAGTAGTAGCGCCTTTTATGGACAAGCGCTACCACTATGGGCCCTTATCCAAACCGGCCCGCGCGCGTCCTCTCACTCTCCCCCTCACACTCTCATCGCCTCTGTCGCCGTCACCGCCGTCGCCGTCGTTCTCCTCCGTTGCCGGCATCCTCCTTCCCCCAAGGTCCCTCCCTCCTCCTCCCTCCTCCTCCTCCCTCCTCCCCTCCTCCCCTCCTCCTCCCTCCTCCTCCTCACACTCCCCGTGGCCGTCGTCGCCGCCGTCATCC
>NC_041383.1:77567490-77599207 GCF_002162155.2 Triticum dicoccoides
CTCCGGCGGCCCCTCCTCCCTCCTCTCTCTCCGGCGGCCCCCTCCTCCTCCCCTTCCTGCTCTCTCCTCCTCCCCCTCAAATTTGAATAGAATAAAATATGAAATTTAAAAGAATAAGTAAATGTAGGTCTTTTGAATAGAATAGGAAAATTTTAGTAAATGTAGGTTTTTGTTTATATTTTGATTTAGGGTTTTCACTAAGTCCTAAGATGAGGATAATAGTGTTTTTGTTTACATTTTTAGTAAATGTAGGTTTTTGTTTATATTTTGATTTAGGGTTTTCACTACTCCTATTTTGAATGCTCAGACTTGAGAGCACTATTTTGAATATTATTTTGTTTTTGCAGCCAAATCTCCATGTCGTCGTCGCCATCGTGCCCGTCACAGGCCCCCTCCGACCTCGAGGTGAGACTAGCCAAATCTCCATGTCAATATGAGTCCTATAAGATATTTTGAAATGTTTTTGTTCATATTTTCAACCATTGAAATGCAATTACCATCAAGTTTGAATGAAAATAGGTTATGTCCTCTGAGTGGCCTATGTTTTGCCGGAGCGTTGATTAATTTCTATTCCGGCAAATTTCAGGCGCTTGATATGTCCTTTTTTAGCAAAGGTCATGCCGTATTTTTCCGTGAATTTTGGCATGACTTGTGCTAGAATATGTAGGAAATATCGAGTGGCCTAGATTTTCTAGAAAGATAATTAAACGATATTTCGGGTTGACTTTAAGTCTATCGAGGCTCCATATATACATGAGAGAGGAAGAAACCCGACTGTTGTCATGGGGGTCGTTTCTCCTTCTTCTCATTGTGCTAGACCTTTGTTAGGCACTAGGGGAAGGAGGAGTAACGACCATCACCGACGGTCAAAAAATCAGTGAGGGAGTTTGTCCACCATATATGAGAGAACGAAGAAGAATGCCGACTGTTATCGTGGGGGTCGCTTCTCCTTCGTTCCAGTGTGCTAGACATTTTGGTTTAATGCACTCGGGAATGAAGGAAGGAGCGACCATCACCAACGGTCGAATATATACACCACGTGAGCTGAGAGTTTTTTAAAAAAGACTCGATGGACTGATGGTCAACCCGTGCTGAATAATAATGATCTAATTTAGTTTTTGTAGTACAATATATTGAATTTTAGAAGTTTAATCTTTGAATTATGAACATAGGAAATGTCGTCGGACGAAAGTCCCGGGGAGTGCTCCTGGTGCGGCGACAACCGGGGTTTCTGTGATAGGCCCCACTTGATAGACGGTCGGCACTTCAGCATTAAGCTCGAGGAGGCCTTCGATTGTGAAACGGTACGCTACGACACAAAGTGCTTTTGTCATAATTAAGCTCGACTTCTACTACTTCAACGTGTAATTTTCGTATTTTACAATTCGATTAGCTTATCCCATGACATGCAAGACGCTATGTTTTGGAGAGGATGAGTTTTGAAGATCATGAGAGGAATGAAACAAAGAAAATTCACCTAAGGACCCATCATGGCATGGATTTTGAGGTAAATCTATACAATTCTAAGAGCCTATCCAATTTTGGTTGCCCGGATTGGGAAGCACTTTGCAAGATGTATGATTTTCAAGAGGGTATGTTTGTCACCATGGATCTTGGTGATCCTGAATCGAGGTAGACAATTTGGACATTTGGGTCTTTGTTGATACACTTCCAATTCTACCGCTATGTGAGTTTCTGAAACATAGTTATTAAGTAATTTATATTGTTTATTTCAAAATAGTTGACAGCTTATTTTCATTCTTCAAACAATGTGCAGAAGATGGTAGACAAAACCTACTACACCGATGGCTCTGAGTTAACTTATTAGGAGAAAAATTATCTGGTCGTATTTTGTACTGATCTCGAGAATTACAATGTCTATTATCAAACTCCTCCACATTATGGTCAATATGTGCCGCTAGTGCACGTGTTGAACTATGCTAACATCCATGGAGATCTCATGGTAAGATTTTTAAGTATTACAACATCTGTGCATCTTTTGCATAAATTCTTCTAAAGCTGAACTACATTGTTAACTATGAAGTTATTACTATATTTTTCAACAGATAATCCCGCAGAAGTGTGTGCCTCATCTGATGTTTCCGAAAGGTCACCTTGATGTTTTGAATATACATCCAGGTCATCCTACGAATCACTCCTGTTCATATTGGATTTCTAAAAGCACTGAAGACATGACCATCAAAGATTGGAACAAATGTATGGCCACTCGTAAGGAGGTACTTGGAAGCAACATTAGGCGAAGTGCAAGAATTGGAGACAGGATAATCACCATTCTCCATAATGAAGAGTCAAGGCCTATCATGTTTTATGATATTTTACCTAAGAGAACGTAGTAGGTTCTAGCTAATACTCATGATCATGTGTGATCATGTGCTAAGAACAACTAAGTAGGATTGGTTAGATGACTATGATGATGATGTGGTATCGAGTAGAAGTTGTATGATCGATGATGATGAGTAGGACTTGTTATTATGATATCAATGATGAGTTATTTATTATTATGATCGATGATGCATGATGCTAAATTGTTATATGAGCATGATGAGTTATTATATATATCAGTAGGTGAAATGAACATGGAATATATTCAAGTGGAGGCAAGTATGGATATAGTAGTACTTTCGACATGCACCACATGTTGCCTCCACTTGAATCTACTCCACGTTCATTTCACGCATTGCTATATATAATAATTAATCATGGTCATAAAATCATATGATGAAAGTGCTATATATAAAACCACAACAAAAATAAGTTGTAATTTAAAAAATACAGGAAAAGGTAGCATCAGCGCTTTTCTATAGAAACGCTACAACTACTTACAGCTATCAGCGGTGCTTTTCTAGCACGAGCGCTACTGCTAACTTGGTATAGCAGTAGCGTTGACATCCCAGCGCTACTGCTAAGAGTTAGCTGTAGCGCCTTAGTAGTAGCGCTGGCACAAGCCCTACTAGTAACTCTAAAACCGCGTTGCTACTAGGGTTTTCCCTAGTAGTGCTCCCTCCATTTCAAAATGCAATGCAGATTTTATCTCTTATCTCTTATACTACTTAAAAAGAACATAAGGTTTCCACTTCACCTTTCTTCCCACCACCCCTTCATCCAACCTTCCATGTATATGATAATAAATCACCTCAATTTACTTACCTTATGAACCAATTCTATTTTAATTTACTTACCAAACTTCAAATCAAAATATAAGGTAATTCATGATCAGAATTTGATGAATATTTATTTACACAATCTTATTATTATTGATAGGTAAATCACAAGCTAATGTATTAGAATATTTATATCCCATTGCAACGCATGAGCATTGTTCTAGTTTTCTAAAAATCAAGCAAGTTTAAAGAAAAAGTATCATCTCTACTTACTTAAAAAGAACGTAAGGTTTCCATTTCTCCTTTCTTCCCACACCCCTTCGTCCAACCTTTCATGTATATGATAATTAGTCACCTTAATTTACTTACCTTCTGAACCAGTTATACTTTAATTTACTTACCAAACTTCTAATCAAAATATAAGGTAATTCACGGTCAGAATTTGATGAATATTTATTTACACAATCTCATTATTATTGACAGGTAAATCACAAGCTAATGTACTAGAATATTTATATCCCGTTGCAACGCATGGGCACTGTTCTAGTTTTCTAAAAATCAAGCAAGTTTAAAGAAAAAGTATCAACATCCACTATTTTGCTATGCACTATATTGAGGAATAGACTAGAAAATGGTCTTATGTCTCATCTTACTGGGTGGTACAATTATGGATAAAAATCCATAATTTTTGTGATGTTTACGGCTGGGTTAGAAATTTTTTATGGATGTACTTTTAGTTACGCCAAGGTCTTTACACCAGAAAAAAAGAGTTACATCAATGTAGTCTGTATATGGTGCTTACATCTAGCTTTGATGGTTCACTGGAATCTCATGGTGAGGTTATATTGTAAGCTTTGTTATGCCGTTCTCCAGTTGTGTAATTAACTCTATTTTTTTTCAAGGGTTATTATTGCAATTCATATTCCACGCGTACCGTAGAGGTGGTTGAGCAAACGGAGACCCCATAGGCACTATTGAGCCGGTCATATAGGATGATCCTTCTGCTTTTCTTTTTTCTTTTCTTCTTTGCTCTACCAGTTAACTTGTTTTCCATTTTCCATTTTTCTTTTCCTAATTGTTTTATTATTTATTCATGAATATGTTTCATTTTATAAATATTTTTTGAAATTTGGGAATATACCTTAAAGTTTTGAACATTTTTTATAACATGTGAACATTTTACAAATCATGATTTTTTTGATTTCACACCCATATTTTATAACCATGAACATATATACTTTTTTATCAATTTGTAAAAATCATGATTTTTTTCGACTCATGAACACTTCTAAAATTCTTGAAACCTTTAGAATTGATGATCACCTTTTCATATTCGTGATTTTTCTAAAAATTATGAAATGAAAAACCGAATGGGAAAAATTGCTAATGCAATACGCATGTAGCACTGCATGGGCTGCAGACTTGCGCGTTTGCTTGCAATCCTCGAAAAGCATTTGAAAATAAAATCAAACAAAATAAAAAAGTCGGCTGATAACCGACTGAGAAAAAAAATCACCAATGTAATACACACATAGCGTTACATATATAGGCTGTAGCCGTGTTAGTTCTGATACTGCCATGCGGGACCCACGCCCCGACAATACCCGTACAGGCAGGGCCCATTTCGAGAGAAAACATTGGAGCTCTTCTATGCCTCCATTTCAATTTCAAGGGGGCTTAGTAATTGTATAGAGTCGGTCCAAGCATTAACGGTATACTAAAACTGCGTCGATAGAGACACGTCGTTCAAGATCAGTGGTGTCAGACAAGAGGAGCCGACAACGCCATTGGCCCGTCAAGTGGAAAATCTCTACGGAGTTTTATATATGCATGTAATTATTTTACTCTTATTTTTGCAAAAAATACTCTTATCTACTCCCATATACAGTAAAGCTCATATGCAATGCATATGACACCACTTGAGCCAGAAGAAGGTTACACATACAGTGTCAACTGAACCCCTCACTTTGTCCCCATATTTCCAGGCAGTCCTCACACCCACATACACATACCATGTACCGGGAGGATATGAGAATGTCCGAGTGCGTTGAGACAGTGTGCCATCTAGGATTTTGCTCACCGTGGTTCACCTTTTCTCTTTCCTCGTTCTTTCTTTTCTCTCTCTCGATTTATATGTTGAAATATGAGATAGGCCTAGAGCCCATATGACAATTTCAGATTTAATCTCTAAGGGCCCATGTAGGTGGCATGACAAGGTGATGGAAAATTTAGTCCCACCATGCTAGTGGAAGGAGAGTTGGAATGGTTTATAAGGGATTCTCTCTCTCTCATGCTATTCGAGCATGAGAAGAAAAGAAGCCCTCGCGCACTCCTCGTCCGCTCGCCTCGCCCCGGCGCGGTGGGTTCAACCCACGTCTCTCCACGCGCGGCCGCACATATATATCTGGGCTCTAGCCGCCGCGAAACCGGCGACTCCATCCCGTTCACCGCGTACACGGTTGACGGGAGAGCAGGCCTCCGAAACCCCGCCCCTCCGGATCCTGTACGGGAGAGGGGCGATTAGGTTTTTGGGTAGCGACTACGCGACTGCTCGCTTCTGTTCATCTACGTCCGCATCACCTTCGTCATCACCATGTCGACCGACACCGACTGTGCCGTCCCTGAGAAGGCCGAGGCCGACAAGAAGGCCGTCGAGGATGCCGCGGCTGCTGCCACCGTCAGCGCCGCCGCGTGGCCGGTTGGAGGGTATACATCGCTTATCCCTCTCGTGTTTCTTTCTGTTGTAGTAGTACTAGCGATATGCGTAGATATTTCTACTATGTGTGTAGTACATGCTCTGTTAGATCGTAATCAGTGTGTTATCAATGCTGTCCATGTCATGCTCATGATTTATTCATGGATTAATTTAATCGAAAAACTGCCTATTTACTCATCAATCCAAAAACCTAATATGTGTAGGAGTTTTTCGAATTCTGGTTTTGCTGCTGCACTGAAACCGTCCTCGTTTATGGGGACGTATTTTAAGCATTGGCAGACTAAAACCACCTTATGGCTCACGGCCATGAACGTGTTCTGGGTCGCTGGTGTGACTCCCACAGGAACGATCGCTCTTGAATAGGAGAAGGCGTTCAAGGAAGCCACTGTCGTGTTCCTCGGGGAAGTTCTGAGCATGATTGGAGATAAGCTGGTTGATGCATATTTGCATATGCGGTCTGCCAAGGACTTGTGGGAGGCACTCGAATCTAAGTTCGGGGCTGCCGATGCAGGGAGCGACATGTATATTATAGAGCAGTTCCACGATTACAAGATAGTTGAAAACCGTCCTGTATTGGAGCAGGATCATGAGATAATATGCATTGTTAAGGAGCTTGAGCTTCTTAAGTGCGAGTTACCGGGCAAGTTTGTCGCGGGCTGCATAATCGCTAAGCTCCCCAAATCCTGGAGGAACTTTGCCACTACTCTGAAACATCAGAGGCGTGAATTCTCTGTGGAGGATGTCATTGATCATCTGAGTGTTGAGAAGAATTCAAGGGCAAAGGATTCGCACGGAGAAGGGGTCGAAGGAACTTCTGTGGCCAATATGGTACATCAGAAGAACTCCAATTCCCACAAGCCCAAGGGAAAGAACGGTGTCCAACAAAATGTCGACTTTAAGAAGAAGGGTAAGAAGACCTTCAAGAAGAACAAGAAGGATGAGGGTTGCTTTACTTGTGGTTCAGTTGAACATTGGGCCAACAAGTGCCCAAAAAAGTACAAGAAGCAAGGGCAGGACTCCAAGTCTGTCAATATGATTGTGAGCAACAATGAGAGTGGTGCATCTGGGTACGGTAATTTATTTGCTGTATTTTCAGTTTGGCCGTCCACCTATTGGTTGGTCGACACAGGTGCAGGTGTTCATGTGTGTGCTGACATTTCATTGTTTTCTTCTTACCAGGCCATAGGTCACGGGTATGTACTGATGGGGAATGGCGCGAGTGCTTCTGTTCTTGGTGTTGGCACGGTCGATCTGAAGTTTACTTCGGGAAGGATCGTCCAACTGAAGAACGTGCAACATGTCCCCACCATCAAGAAGAACCTCGTTAGTGGCTCCCTTCTATGTAGAGAAGGGTTTAAGTTGGTATTCGAGTCTAATAAATTAGTTGTTACGAAATATGGACTATTTTTTGGAAAGGGTTATGAATGCGGAGGCATGTTCCGCCTTTCTCTTGCATATCTATGTAATAAAGTCGTGAACAATATTCATTTGAGTGTTAATGAATTGAAGTCTGGCATTCATGTCTTTGTCACATTAGTTTCAGTGTTATGACGCGGCTAGCAAAATCGAATTTAATCCCGAGTTTCACTTTAGCCAAAGGTTCTAAGTTCCATGCGTGTGTGCAATCCAAGCAACCTCGCAAGCCTCACAAGGCAGCAGAGGAGAGACACTTGGCGCCACTTGAACTCATACATTCTGATCTTTGTGAGATGAATGGTGTGTTGACTAAAGGTGGAAAGAAATATTTCATGACTTTGATAGATGATTCCACTAGATATTGCTATGTGTATCTGTTAAATACCAAAGATGAGGCGCTACACTACTTTAAAATCTATAAGGCAGAAGTTGAGAATCAACTCGAAAAGAAAATGAAATGAGTCCGGTCAGGTCGTGGTGGAGAGTACTTCTCGAAAGAGTTTGAAGCCTTCTGTGCGGAACACGGTATTATTCACGAGAGGACGCCTCCCTACTCACCCCAGTCAAACGGGGTTGCCGAGCGGAAAAACCGTACTCTAACTGATTTGGTTAACGCCATGTTAGATACGTCGGGTTTATCCAAGGCATGGTGGGGGGAGGCTATAATGACATCATGTCATGTCCTGAATAAGGTTCCGACAAAGGATAACGAGATCACTCCTTATGAGAAGTGGACCAAGAGAAGGACAACACTCTCGTACTTACGTACTTGGGGCTGCTTGGCGAAAGTTAATGTGCCGATCCCCAAAAAGCGTAAGCTTGGACCAAAGACTATGGACTGTGTTAATTTGGGCTACGCTATGAATAGTGTTGGCTATAGATTTCTAGTAGTGAAATCTAAGGTACCTGACATGAAGGTCGGTACAATTATGAAGTCTAAGGATGCTACATTCTTTGAGTACATTTTCCCCATGAGAGATGTACAAAGCACTTCTAGACAGGAATCTGAGGAGACTCCTGAACCTGCCATTCCGATGGAATATTATAAACAAACACATGATGAAAATCCTGAGGAGGATAATGAGGAAACCCTTGGTAGGGGCAAGAGACAAAGGACTGTAAAGACCTTTGGTGATGATTTCTTCATATACCTCGTGGAGGATAATCCCACTTCTATTTCAGAAGCGTATGCATCTCCAGAAGCTGACTACTGGAAGGATGCGGTCCGTAGCGAGATGGATTCCATCATGAATAATGGGACTTGGGAGCTTACTGAACGTCCATATGGTTGCAAACCATTGGGATGCAAGTGGGTGTTCAAGAAGAAGCTTAGGCCTGACGGTATGATAGAAAAGTACAAGGCTAGGCTTGTGGCCAAGGGCTACGCCCTGAAAGAAGAAGAAGATTTCTTTGACACTTATTCACCTGTGGCCAGACTGACCACCATTCGAGTATTACTCTCGTTGGCGGCCTCGCGTGGTCTTTTCATTCATCAGATGGATGTTAAGATGGCTTTCTTGAACGGAGAGCTAAAGGAGGAAATCTATATGCAACAGCCTGATGGCTTTGTGATAGATGGTCAGGAAGGAAAGGTGTGTAAGTTGGTGAAATCTTTATATGGCCTGAGACAAGCGCCTAAGCAATGGCATGACAAGTTTAATGAAATGTTGACATCTGTTGGCTTTGTTGTTAATGAGGCCGACAAATGTGTATACTATCTCTATGGTGGGGGCGAAGGAGTTATACTGTGTTTGTATGTTGATGACATACTGATATTTGGGACTAATCTCAAGTTGATCGAGGAGGTTAAGTCTTTCCTATCTCAGAACTTTGAGATGAATGACCTTGGAGTGGCTGATGTTATCTTGAACATCAAGCTACTGAGAGATGATGAGGGTGGGATTACACTTCTGCAATCCCATTATGTTGAGAAGGTGTTGAGTCGCTTTGGATATTCGGACTGCAAACCATCTCAAACACCATATGATTCTAGTGTGCTGATTCAAAACTCTAAAGGCACAGCTATTGATCAACTGAGATACTCTCAAATCATTGGTTCACTCATGTACCTAGCAAGCGCAATGAGGCCTGACATCGCATTTGCTGTGAGCAAACTGAGCCAGTTTGTTTCCAATCCGGGTGGTAGAGAGAGTTATGCGCTATCTGAAAGGTACTATGAACTATGGACTTCACTATACCGGATACCCGTCGGTACTTGAAGGGTATAGTGATGTGAATTGGATCTCTGATGCTGATGAGAAGAAGGCCACAACTGGGTATATGTTTACTCTTGGAGGTGGTATTGTTTCCTGGAAGTCTTGCAAGCAAACGATCTTAACAAGATCGACAATGGAAGCAGAATTAACAACATTAGATACATCGGGTGGCGAAGCGGAATGGCTTCGAGATCTGTTGATGGACTTGACAGTGGTTGAGAAGCCGGTTCCGGCCATCCTTATGAACTGCGACAATCAAACGGTTATTGTCAAGGTGAAGAGTTCAAAGGACAACATGAAGTCCAACAAACACATAAGAATGAGATTGGAAGCTGTCAGAAAATTGAGGAACTCCGGAGTGATAGCATTGGATTATATTCAAACGGCTAAGAATCTGACAAATCCCTTTACTAAAGAGCTATCATGTGTTGTGATAGATAGCGCATCAAGGGAGATGGATATGAGACCGACATGAGTTGCCATGGTAGTAACCCAACCTATGTGATCGAAGATCCCGTGAAGTAGGACCTGGGAAAACAAGCCAGTGGTGAATTGAGGAGAGTAACTTTACTAACCCACTCCGTTGGAGATACAATACTCTCGGAAACTGTATGGAAGTATGACTACTGTCTTAATGTGTTCCAAGGCTTATATGTATAAGCAAGATGCTATCCTACAGAGCGATCTTTGGAGGAACACACCTATATGAGCCCGACTGCTGGTCACAGTCTATGAGATTGGGGTGATCTCTAGAAAGCTCATGAACAGGCCAGGAGTGTGACTAATATGCTCCACCCGAGGGGTCGGCCTTCGGCAGCCTCGTATCAGTGAGACTTGTGGTGAAACTTTTTGACGCCAAACTGACAATTCAAGGCATAGTCCATTGTTCAGTTGTGAAGGAGTGTAACTACTTGGTCTAGGTGGAGCTCAACCTTAATCGGTCTCCACTGAGATGCTGGTATATCAAAACAGCGTTTGGAACAAAGGACAAAGTGGGCCCCTGATATCTGGTGGGGGATTGTTGAAATATGAGATGGGCCTAGAGCCCATATGACAACTTCAGATTTAATCTCTAAGGGCCCATGTAGGTGGCATGACAAGATGGTGGGAAATTTAGTCCCGCCATGCTAGTGGAAGGAGAGTTGGAGTGGTTTATAAAGGATTCTCTCTCTCATGCTATTGGAGCTTGAGAAGAAAAGAAGCCCTCGCGCACTCCTCCTCCTCCGCTCGCCACGCCACGCCTCGTCACGATGCGCCGCGGGTTGCGGAATTGAGCCGAGACGAGCTCACTCCTATGCGCTTCTTTTTGCCGGTCAGGAACGGAGACTTGGACGTGGGTTCAGCCCACGTCTCTCCACGCGCGGCCGCACATATATATGTGGGGCGCTGCCAACCCTAGCCGCCGCGAAACA
Organism: Triticum dicoccoides; assembly: GCF_002162155.2. Lineage (NCBI taxonomy): Eukaryota > Viridiplantae > Streptophyta > Magnoliopsida > Poales > Poaceae > Triticum > Triticum dicoccoides. The sequence continues at coordinate 77,578,373 of NC_041383.1, forward strand.
GAACGCATCTCCGCCTCCACGCCTATGTTGTTCCTCTGCTGTTGCTGCCGCCGGCGACTCCATCCCGTTCACCGTGTACATGGTTGACGGGAGAGCAGGCCTCCGAAACCCCGCCTCTCCGGATCCTGTACGGGAGAGGGGCGATTAGGTTTTTGGGTAGCGACTACGCGACTGCTCGCTTCTGTTCATCTACGTCCGCATCACCTTCGTCATCACCATGTCGACCGACGCCGACCGTGCCGCTACTGAGAAGACTGAGGCCGACAAGAAGGCCGCCGAGGCTGCCGCGGCTGCTGCCACCGTCACCGCCGCCGCGTGGCCGATTGGAGGGTATACATCGCTTATCCCTCTCGTGTTTTTTTTTCTGTTGTAGTAGTACTAGCGATATGCCTAGATGTTTCTATTATGTGCGTAGTACATGCTCTGTTAGATCGTAATCAGTGTGTTATCAATGATGTCCATGTCATGTTCATGATTTATTCATGAATTAATTTAATAAAAAAATTGCCTATTTACTCATCATTATCTCAACCAATCAAATGCATGTGACCCGGCATACAATAGGAAAAATGTGAAGCATGACTGCGCATGCAAATAGGGCTACGAACGGACATGCCCAGACACAACCGAACAAGTTCGCACACATTTGAAGGGTCAAATTTTCCCAGACGCTGCCCTAGGCCCATATGCAATGCATATGACATCACTTGCACGAAAAGAAGGGTTAACATGGAAAAACGAGCCTGAATGCTTATTTTCTTAACCAACGAGGTTTTGGGAGATGTGGATGGGTGTGTAACATCAGTTTTTTTTTTTTTGCGTGGAGTGTGTAACATCAGTTTAGTAGGGCAACCGGCCGTTCAAACTCAAACTGAACCATATTTTAACGTCCGTGCAAATTTTCATCTCCAAAAGATAAATCGTTGCTGCGTACAGGTACGTTCCGCCCGGTTGCTTAATTGCTTCCTGGCAAGTAGGAGCATAAGTAAACACAAGGATTTGGTGCAACTTGCAAGTTGGCAGGCAGAGACGTCTCTTGCTTGGCAGGTCAGTTTGGTTCGAGCGCTTGAAGCTCCATTCGCCAGTTCAGTCAATCGCCGATTACAAAAGGCAGCACCAGCACGCGCGAAAGCATCCCTGCATCGGTTCTAGTGATGCATGAACCTGCTCTCTTCGGTTTATCTTCCTCGAGGGTATATTGCGGTCAGTTGTTTCGGGTTAATTATGTTCTGACGGTTGTTTATGTTCTGAGAGTAGAGTAAAGTTGTTTGGTGCGTGTTTGTGGTGTCCTTATACATTTTGGCTTTGATGTCAGTTGATAAAATTGTTGCTATAACACTCACATGGCCTGCAGATGAATTTCTTGCTCACCCAGCTCGACTCCCTGCTCCGCTTACTCGCTTAGTCGGCTAGCTCAGAACAAACCGATTTTCATGTTTTTTATTGGAAAAGGTTTGTTAATACGGATTTTTAAATCAATGGATTTCAAAAGTATTGTGAATTTAAAAATCATGCATTTTACAAAAATGTTTCAAATTTTATATTTTTATGTATTTCAGGTAATGCTCACTAATTTGGAAAAAGGTTCAAAAATTCTGAATAAATCAAAGATTTTAAAAATTCACATGAACTTTAGAAATATTGACATATTATTATTATTATTCATGAATTTGAAATAATGTTTCATGGATTTTAAAAAATGTTCATAGTTTTTCATTTAATTTTCATGAATTTTAACAAATATTCGTGAACGAAAATGTAAATAGGTAAATTAGAAGAAAAACAAACATGAAAAGAAGAAAGAAAAACATGAAAAAAAACAAGTAATACGTTCTCAAAACCATGAAACCCGACCGACCCATTACAACTCGTTACTCTCAACTAGCATAATACACCATTATAAGCAGAGCCCATAGCAATCCAACAATTCAAAGTGCACTTGTGGCTCCAAATCAAGAAGCTTAGAGCATCTCCAACAACCGCGCTAAACAAGCGCCGCGCCGTAAAAGTGAGCGTTTTAGCGCGCATGCAACCCGGCGGCTGGCTCCAGCGGGCGCGCAAAAACAACGTGCGCTGTTTAAGAAGTTGGGCGAGCGGTCGGATACGTTATCTCGCGCGGTGTATTTGGGGCGTACGGTTCCGCGCGCGGCACATTCGAGCGCTCGCGCCACACTCTCTCCTCTCCCCCTCCTACGCCCCGCGCGCGCCGGCGTCGGCGCCCTGCCGCCCATGGACGTGCGCACCGGCACCCCGCTCACCCCATTGTACAACCGCGACCCCCCCGCCGCCGCCGCTGCCGGAAACCCTAGCGCGGGGAGCGTTGGCGTCGCCACCGCCGGAGCTCCGCCGAGCGTCGGCCTCGCGCGCAGCCTCTTCTTGCCGCCGCGGATGACCACGGCGACGGGTGGCGTCGCGCCGGCGCCGTCCCGTGCCGCCGCCGCACCGTCGAAACTCCCCAATGCGGCGCGACCGACAAAACATCCGCGAAGAAGAACAAGGCGGCGGACGGCTCCGGCAGCTCGAAGGCGAGGGGAAAGAAGCTTGCATGGCGTTTAACGGGCGCGGCAGCTACCGAAGCACCGGCGAGCTCACTCGTTGAGCCGGCCGCCGACGTGCACCACGTGTTCGACGAAATGCCCCCAAGGTGAAAAAAATTCCAACTTTTATTTTCTTGTTATTTTTTCAATGCATCATATAGATAGCTTATTTGCATTGTTCAAAAAACTTTGTAGTCTCAACGATGATGCATACATGTCAACTATGGGTATTGGCTCCAACAATTCGCATTGGTCTCAAACCAATGACATCCATTTCGAAGACCATGAGTTTGAGGTGGACGAGGAGGGTGAGGGCATTGTCGACGCGCCGAAAGGAAGAGCGGGCAATTACACCAACAAAGATGACATCTTACTATGCTATACTTGATTGCAGGTGTCGAGGGATCCATCCGTTGAAGGTGATCAAAGTAGAGATGCTTATTGGGGGCAGATGAAAGAACACTTTGATGCTCACAACGTGAGTGGAATTGGCCGCCCCGAGAGATCACTTCGTTCCCGATGGTCAACAATCAACTCGGATTTTCAAAAGTGGGCGGCCGCACAAAAGTCGGTTGACAAGTTGAACCCAAGTGGCATAAATGAGGACGATAGAGTAAGTGGCATTTCATACATGTTCATCATACTTGTTTTTGGTGTCCAAAGTGCTAACTTGCTTTGTTTTAATGTAGTACAACATTGCACAAAACTTGTTCAAAGAACAGGTGAGGACAACCAAGAAGGGGAAGATCAAGAAAGGAAGGATCTTTACATTGCCTCATTGCTATGAAGTGTTGAAGGATGATGAGAAATGGAAGAAGCGTGATGGTTTGGATGATTCGCATTTGAGCAACAAACACAAGCGAACAATTGAGTTGAATGATGATGATGAGGAGGAAGAGGATGATGCATCAAGTGATGACGACAAGAGAAGCCCCACACCCAACTCAGTTTCATACTCGAAGCCGAAACGACAGGATGGGTGCAAGAAAGACAAAACCGAAAAGAAGAAGAGGAAAGGAGATGATGAGCTCAAAAATACTATGGAAGCTATTGTGAAGGCAAGAAAAGAAGCCAACGAGGTGAGGAAAATGGCAAGGAACCAAGATGCCGCGGCCGAGGAGAGGAGGTTGGCGGCTGAGGAGAGGAGGGTGGCCGCCGAGGAGAGGAAAGTGGCATTGGAGGAGAGGAAGGTGGGCATGGAGGAGCGAGCTAAGTTGTTGGAATGGGAGAAGCACTTGTTCTTCTTGGACACATATTTGTTCAATGATGCGCAAAAGGAATATGTCAACCTTGCCCGTGAAGAAGTCTTGATCCAAAAAAGAGCCATGATCCGCGACATGGGTGGTGGTGGCCTTGGCGGCATGGGTGGCGGTGGCCTCGGCGCCATGGGTGGCGGTGGCCTTGGCGACATGGGTGGCGGTGGCCTTGGCGCCATGGGAGGCATGGGTGGCTTCGGAGCCATGGGAGGCATGGGTGCACCTTCGGCCGCCATGGGAGGCATGGGTGGCTTTGGAGCACCCTCCGACGCTATGGCCGCCATGGGAGGCATGATTTTTGCTTCTCTCATGGGAGGCATGGGTGCACCTCCGGCCGCCATGGGTAGAATGTCTTTCGATGTGCCTCCTCACACACATTCCATGAAGATGCCGTTGAAGATCTTGCCAACACCATCGGAGCTTCACGTGATGCAGTGCGTGATGAGGTTAGGGAGGAAGATTCATCTTCGGAGGCGGAAGAATCGTCTTCGGAAGATGAGGACGAAGACGAGGAAGATGATTGATGTGTCTTTCATTTGTGTCTTGAACTTTAGTTGGCATTTTGAACTTGGTTGGATGAACTTGTGGGCATGATTTTGAACTTCTGGGCATGAACTTTTATTCATCAACTTGTTTGTGTCAAATTTCACATGTTCATTGCATTTTGATGAATGTTTCAAACTCATTTTGTGTCCAAAATGCCATATATGCTAAATGTCCGGCGAGTCGCGCGCGTTGTATTTTTGCACGCCGCTGGAGCAGCGCGCGCGCTGCATTATAGCGCGGCTATTGGAGCCAGCGCTGGCGGCCGCGCTAAACCAGCCGAAGCATGCGCGGCAAACAGGTTTCTTGTGCGCGGCGCAAAGCGCGGCTGTTGGAGATGCTCTTAGTATGTTAGAAGATTCCGAAGCACGTGGCGGACCTGCATATAGTGCTCCCCTGCATAGCCGATCGTGTCATGACTTCGCCCTTGTCTTGGTCTAGTACGACCGGTGGGAAGAGATGACTTGGGAGAAGTAACAGGGTTGTGTGAGCCAGGGAGACTACAAGCCCAAGGAGAGGAGGGAGGGTAGTGCAGGTGGGGTTGGGCTTGGAGAGAAGGGCGGCATGGCCGTGCGCTTCCATAAGTGAGGGTCTGGATTTGTCCAGGAAGGCTAGGAGAGAGATGGGCGCAAGGCCGTGTGGGGCCGCGTGCTGGGTGTGCGGCAGCAGTTTGCTGGGGATGGAGCACCGCGAGAGGTGTGACGGGAGTGGGCGTCGGAGAGGTGGGAACCGGCGATGGACAATCCTGTAGGTGAGCATCGGGGATGGACAGTTTTTCAAAGGGGTTAAGGAGGGCATGGTAGGCGGGGGAGAGTTGTTGAGCACTAATTGAAATTTGTAGCACTAATCATGGAAGGAAGTTGGATCTTAGGATCTGCTACATGTATGGAGATGATGAATTTAGATCTCCGCACTTCATGTTTTTATTGGGGCAGTAGATGTATAAAGCACTTTCTTTTTAACATAAATAAGTTGCCACATATACCTTTTGAACTTAACTAGTATAATACTCGTGTGTTTCCACAGAACGACAAACATATAGAAATTAATCAATGGTAAAAGGGTATTAATATATGATCATTGATCTTTTTATCCTAGGCAAACAAAAATAAAATAGCCTCGTGTCAGTATGCCTTCTTCTCGCGCTCGCCGCGCAAGAGGGGTGGCCAATCCATCACATGGATGTGAAATCATCCTTCTTCAATGGCAATCTGAAGGAAGAGGTCGACGTCGAGCAGCCTTCGGGCTTCGTCGCCGTCGACCGCAAGCACAGAGTGATGAAGCTGCGGAAGGCACTATACGGACTCCACCAGGCACCCCGGGAAATGGAAAGCCAAGCTCGTCAACATGGTGGGTTTCTGCCGCTGCAACTCCGAACATGTCGTTTACGCACGCGGGTCAGGCCGCGAGCTCCTACTCCTAGGGGTGTACGTGGATGACCTGGTGATCACCGGAGCCGATGCCACGGAGATCGACAGGTTCAAGATGGAGATGAAGGCCATGTTTCGGATGAGTGACCTTGGGTTGCTCTCCTACTACCTGGGCATCGAAGTGCGCCAGAATCCTGTCGGGGTGACTGCTACTTGTGAGCTGCATTGCGATTTTCCCCGCTGAGTAGAGGAGATGCAGTACAATAGAGATAAGTATTTCTCTCAATGAGAACCAAGGGTATTGAACCAATAGGAGAATCATGCATAGCCTCGTGAATAGCACCTGCACACACAAAAACAAATACTTGCACCCCAACGTGGGTAAGAGAGATGTCAATCCCCTTGAACACGTTAATTGCAAGATCAAATCTTGTAGTGGTAAATATATTAATTGCAAAATAAACATAAAAAGGTAAAATTGCAACAAAAGTATTTTGGATTTTTTATATGATTAAAGTAGACCCGAGGGCCATAGTAATGGAGATGTTACTAATACAAGGAAATTAACCCTTATTAATATGATTTGACTGCCAATTACGAAAGTTGTTTTAAGATGCTGCAACTTGTTGAGATATTTAGCTAAGCGGGGAAGCATTATCTGAACGATAGCGCTCGCGTCGCCTCCAGGGGGGCGGCTCAGGCGCCCTAGCCACCGTCCCTCCAGGCCCTCCCTTCCTTCCTGCTTCCCCACCGCCGCCGGAGGAGGCCGGCGAGCGAAGCTCGCCCGGCGGACGACGGACGGCGGGCCTTCCTCACCTCCTCGCGAGGGGATCCTCTGGCCGAAACATGATGGCGAACCTGGTTGCCCGATGTGGAGGCGGAGTAGGCGCGATGGGGCGGCGGCCCGATCGGATTCCGGCGGCGGTTGTGCCTTCACGGCTGTGGGGGCAGCGTGGGGCCGGCCATGGCGGCTGGCGGCGGCGGATCTGGGGCCCCCACCCCAGATCGGTTCCCCTCCAGATGACGAGTCTCGCGGCCTCTGAGCATCGTGGAGGTGCCGGCGACGGCGTGTGCTCAGCCTGGTGATGGCGGCGGCCGTGCTCGGCAGTTGGATTTCTTCGAACAGATATGGGTGAAAACTTGCTTTCGGCTTCTACCAAGGCCGGCGGTGGCGATGCTATCTGCATCGTTCCCTTCTTGAAGGCATCACCGTGGAGAAGTTCAAGGTCACTCTCTTCTACCTTCGGGGGAAACCCTAGATCAGATGATCGAATGACGGCGGCGCTCTGGTGTCGTTCCCCCTTGGGGGCGTCATTCTTGGAGGTACACACGTGTTCTGGGGACCAGAGGATGGATTCTTTGGTGGAGTGGTGCGTCATCTCACTCATCGACGGCATGTCGTTGTGGGGACTGATAACCCACAAGTGTAGGGGATCGTAACAGCTTTCGAGGGTAGAGTATTCAACCCAAATTTATTGATTCGACACAAGGGGAGCCAAAGAATATTCTTGAGTATTAGCAGTTGAGTTGTCAATTCAACCACACCTGGATAACTTAGTATCTGCAGCAAAGTATTTAGTAGCAAAGTAGTATGATAGTAATGGTAACGATAGCAAAAGTAATATTTTTGGGTTTTGTAGTGATTGTATCAATAGCAACAGAAAAGTAAATAAGCAAAGCACAGTATATGAAAAGCTCATAGGCAATGGAGCAGTGATGGATGATTATGTCGGATGCGATTCCTCATGTAATAGCTATAACATAGGGTGACACAGAACTAGCTCCAGTTCATCAATGTAATGTAGGCATGTATTCCGAATATAGTCATACGTGCTTATGGAAAAGAACTTGCATGACATCTTTTGTCCTACCCTCCCGTGGCAGCGAGGTCCTAGTGGAAACTAAGGGATATTAAGGCCTCCTTTTGATAGAGAACCGAACCAAAGCATTAACACATGGTGAATACATGAACTCCTCAAACTACGGTCATCACCGAGAAGTATCCCGATTATTGTCACTTCTGGGTTGTCGGATCATAACACATAATAGGTGACTATAGACTTGCAAGATAGGATCAAGAACACACATATATTCATGAAAACATAATAGGTTCAGATATGAAATCATGGCACTCGGGCCCTAGTGACAAGCATTAAGCATAGCAAAGTCATAGCAGCATCAATCTCAGAACATAGTGGATACTAGGGATCAAACCCTAACAAAACTAACTTGATTACATGATAAATCTCATTCAACCCATCACCGTCCAGCAAGCCTATGATGGAATTACTCACGCACGACGGTGAGCATCATGAAATTGGTGATGGAGGATGGTTGATGATGATGACGGCGACGAATCCCCCTCTCCGGAGCTCCGAACGGACTCCAGATCAGCCCTCCTGAGAGAGATTAGGGCTTGGCAGCAGCTCTGTATCGTAAAACGCGATTAAACTTTCTCTCTGATTTTTTTCTCCGCGAAACGGAATATATGAAGTTGGAGTTGAGGTCAGCGGAGCTGCAGGGGGCCCACGAGACAGGGGGGCGTGCCCAGGGGGGTGGGCGCGCCCCCCACCCTCGTGGACAGGGTGTGGGCCCCTGGTCTTGATTCTTTCGCCAATTTTTTATATATTTTCCAAAACTGGCCTCCGTGGATTTGCAGGTCATTCCGAGAACTTTTGTTTTCTACACATAAAACAACATCACGGCAGTTCTGCTGAAAACAGCGTCAGTCCGGGTTAGTTTCATTCAAATCATGCAAGTTAGAGTCCAAAACAAGGGCAAAAGTGTTTGGAAAAGTAGATACGTTGGAGATGTATCAGGGACTCGGCGACCGATGCACGGAGATGGACTCGCGCAGGAGGGTGATGCGATCTGGCGTCATGGTGGCATCGACGGCAACTAGACCGGGCAAGGTAGATGTAGCAGTACAACTCTGAAGATGGATTGGCGGCAGGTGGCTGCGGCGGCCTCATACCTGGCAGGCGTCTTGGTTGAGGAGTGCACCGGACCGGTGGGTGCCCCATACCTGGCAGGCGTCCTAGATGGGACCTCAGGTCTTAGATGTTAGGTTTGGTTGCGAGGTCTGTTTGGTATTAGGCCTAGACTATCAACATCCTTCATCATTTGGATATATAGGAGTGGCGACAGATGTTGCTTAGACAGTGGCTTTAATCTTACAGTTGTATTACTTTGTAAGGTCTTGTGTGAATAATGAATAAAGTGGTTGCATGCATCGTCCAGATACAGAGGCCGTAGGTCTTCCTCCTTTTCTAAAAAAAGAAAAAAGGGGAAAGTCTTAGCAGAACCTTCACTAAATCGGTATTAAATATATAAGCTGACACCATTGCTTTAGTGCCTTTGTTTTAGCAAATCCATCAAAGGCAAATTTGCGGGAGATGCACACGCCGGCCGACGATACTAAACGCACCATCAGAATTGGGACTCGGCGGGGAGAATATTATTTCATCTTCAGAGAGCCGCCGTTGTCTGGCCTGTCTATGTAAGATACAAACCCTAACAGAACTTAAAGAAATGTCCAAAAGCGAAACAGACCAAAGCCCATAGGAGATGTAGCGGACCGACGGCGGCGACGGCGGGAGGCAAAGAAACCCTAACATTTTTCTGGAGAGGGGGCGGCTGCTGTCCCACCTGAACGATTCATTGCATTAGAGTTGACCCTGGAGAAATTCTCATCGAGCTTCGGCCCTGGCTCTACTGCAATGGTAACCGCTACAAGTAGATGCTAGCCTTGGTAGCGGCGCTCTGTTTCTACCTAGTAGACATGAGCAAAGACGGTGACTGCGGCATGGCTGGTTAAGATTAGGGATGGAGCAGGATCATAGGACTGGGGCAAGCGCAGAAAGCATGAAGAGAATGGTCTCCTTCACTGCTTTGTACTCCCTCCGTTCGGAATTATTTGTCTCGGAAATGGATGTATATATCTAGAAGAGATACGTCCATTTCCGAGACAAGTAATTCCGAACGGAGGGAGTACATATTGGTCGTGAGAAGGTAGGATAAGAAGGAACGGAGCAGGAATCTTCCTAGATCAAAGCGTTTGAGAGAGAGATTAGTGAGGTTGAAAAACTGCGCGCTATCGCCACATGATTGAAGGAACCTAAGAATTTTTAAGAGCTGAACATGTCTAAGCAGTTGTTTTTGTAGACTAGTTTACTCCCTTCGTATCAAAATATAAGATGTTTTTTAGACTAGTTTAGCCTAAAAGACGTCTTATCTTTTGATACAGAGGTAGTACATCTCAATGCAATCTGTACGTCGTTGGAGATGCACTTATGTTACCTTGTGAGATTTTCAACAGGGGTCCACTACAATCGTAGACAGAATTTTGTAAATGCATGAACTGTATATCAGCTGAGCTTACAAGTTCGCAAGCCATAAATCACATGTGTTCACAAAAAAAGTACGCACACTAAGTAAACGATGGCGCATCAATCAAATCAACGACGCCATGATAGATGGGCGAATAGCTCCCATGCGACGTTGTTGAACTGAATTGTCTCTCATGCGATGTAGTTGGTTGTAATGGCTCTCATGCGACGTCTCCCAGCGCAGAAATAGCTCAAGCAAGACAAACCGTTTACGCGGCTAGCTGGCTGTTAGTTGGGCTGAGGTTTGGGGGTTATGTGCTCTGACTGGTGGGGTCCACCTAAGGCCACATCGTCAAGAGTCAACCGTCCACGCCCCGACCGGTGACTGTGCTCGACTCGACTGTGCTGGACTGGGCAAGCGGCGCCGCCGTAAGCATCTTCTTCGGCAGAGGCAGCGATTTCTTCTCCGCGGTGGTGGAGCGCCTTTCTCGGCAGCGGCAGAGCTATTGCGAGTGAGTATTTTCGAAACCCTAGTCCCATTCGCCCGAATTATGGGGGGGTCTGTGGCCTCATGCTGCCCCTCTGTTTCTTGGCGATTTAGAATCTCGATTGGATCCAGGGCTATTTCTTCTCCGCGGTGGTGGAGCGCCTTTCTCGGCAACGGCTATTGCGAGTGAGTATTTTTGAAACTCTAGTCCCATTCCCCAGAATTTTGGATAGACCTGTAGCCTTATGCTGCCCCTGTTTCTTAGCGTTTTAGAATCTCGATTGGGCCTGAATGAGATGGAGCGAGGAGATAGTGCTTCAAATCGGTAATGCCGCCCTTTTTTCTCTTTTAGCTGTTATCGAACTCGATTTGGTAGTGACCGTCGCTTACACTGCCGCTGCCTGCCATTGACAAAACAAGGGAGGTTCCGGTTATGCCACCACATTCGCAATTATAGTGGAATTTTTTCCCTGTAAAGCCAAGCTCAGTGATGGCAGTGTCCAAGACATTGATAGAGATACCACCGTGAGGTTGGATGTCGAACTTGCAGATGTTGATCCCCAGGAATTGGAGAGCATGAAGGAGAAGGCCGTGGGTAATTTGGTGGAGAGAATTGAGGAGAGTATTGTTTGGGGTCCAGAACAAGAGGTATCTCTGCCACGTTTCGACAACTATTATGGTCAATATGTGAGAATTGAAGATGAAGAAACCATGGTTGCTGAAATTGATCAGCAAGAAGGGTGGGCAAGCAAACAAGTAACATTTTATGCAGAGCTAATTGATCTACAAACTCATTCCAGAGTTGGTTATGTGCCATCAAAGATGGCTGCACAGGTGGAAGATGATGAGTGGGTTTCACAAAAGAAGATGTTGGCATTGTTGACTGAATCGACTGTAGTAGCTGAAGATACAGGGATTGATGCAGATGGAAAGGAGGGAACCCATGGTGCTAGGAAGATTGTTGTTGACTGGAATGTAGTAGAGTTGAATGAAAAAACAAATTTGGTCATTACACCAATATCTGACATTGATATGGCTGAAATGTTTGGCATTGAAGTGGATGACAAAGATAAGGAGAAGGATGACAGTTCTTTGCCTGCTGATGGTAACACAGGCCCTAAAAATGCAAATGAGGATGAAGAAGAGCTGATGAGAGAGGCTGCAGATGATGTGGATGATGCAAATGATAATGAGCTGGTTTGTTTGTATGATAAAGAGAACCCAGTTATTGAGGTGGGAAAGTTGTGGCCAAGCATGGTTGAGTTTAGGATGTCTTTCAGGACCTATGCAGTGAAAAACGAATTTGATGCCAAGACTATGTGGACTGATCGAAAGAAATTTTATGCTCGGTGCAAAGGTTATGATGGTGGTGGCAATGCTTGCAAATGGTACATATCTGCCAGACTACAACCTGATGGAAGTACAGTAAGGGTAAATCAAATACCACACCGTCATACATGTATGACCCCTTCACAAAGAGTTTTAAAGATGACATCACAACTTTGGATTATAGAGAAGATCACTCCTATTTTAGCCAAGACTCCAAACACTACTGCAAAGAGGCTTAAAGTTGACTTGGAGAAGCTGTACCCCATCCAGCTGCAATATACCACAGTGTGGAAAGCAAAACAAAGGGCCATGAAATCATTGTATGGTGACTGGGCAAATACATTTAGGATGTTGTATAGTTTTAAAGCAGAGGTGGAGAAAAGGTCACCTGGAAGTGTGGTGGAGATAGATACAGAGGTAACAGAGGATGGCAAGGTTTTTTTGAGCAAGTTTTTTTATGTGTTTGAAGCCTTGCATAGATGGATTCAAAGCAAGTTGTCATCCATATTTGAGCATAGACTCATCTTTTTTGACTGGAAAGTGGAATGGTCAGTTGGCTGCATGCAATGCTCTAGATGGACACAGCTGGATGTTCCCAGTTGCAATAGGAATGTTTCAATCAGAGACAGAGGCATCATGGATATGGTTCATGATGCAACTGAAAAGATGCATAGGGCCAGTTTCTCCTTTGGCCATCCACACAGATGCATGTAAAGGGTTGGAAATGCAGTAAAAGAAGTTTTCCCCCATGCTAAGCAGAGGGAGTGCTTTGGACATATGTGGATGAATCTGATAAAAAAATTCAGAGGAGATGAATTTGGGCGCATGTGGCCAGCAGCAAGATCCTACACCAGACAGACACATTCCTATCACCTTGGTAAGATATTTGCATCATGTAGTGATAATGAATTTGCTTCATGGTTGAACAACCACCATTCTCTATTGTGGTACAGATCAGGTTTTAATATTGCCATAAAATATGATCATATCAATAAAAACTTGGCAGAAAGTTTTAACAACAAAGTGAAGGATTTGAAAGACTTGTCTGTGCATGACATGGTGGACCAAATAAGGATCATGATCATGCATTTGTGGGAGTTGAGAGGAAAAATTGCTAATATTTTGGAAGGGGACAAGCTTCCAGCAGTGGTACAACAGGTGGTCAACATGAGTAGAAATCTTCCACATCTATCTTTGAGAAATCTTCCTTGTGGGGTGCTGAAGTTAGAGATACAAAGAGTGGCAAGAGGCATGTGGTAAATACTGAGTTGCATGAGTGCACTTGCCAAGAGTGGCAACTCACTGGAAAACCATGTGAGCATGCAATACTATTTTTTGGCATCTAAACCCAGGTTAAATATGCACCCATATTTGCATGAGTATTATTCAATACAAAAATTCAAAGCTGCATATGCAAGTCCAATTCCTGCACTGCCTGACCAATCTCAGTGGCCTGAGGTGGAAATAGAATTTACCTTGTGTCCCCCTGTCACTAGAAGAAAGGCTGGGAGGCCAAAACAGAGCAGATTCAAAGCTTGGTTTGAGAAAGGTGGTTGTAGTAAGAAGGGGAAAAAGGATAAGGAAAAGAATGAAAAGCCCAAAAGGGCTCAAAAAGGTAACAAAAATAGGTGCAAGTTGCGTGAGGTACTTGGGCACAGAGTTGGTTCATCCAAATGCATCTACACTTCTCAGAGGCCAAAGTATGTTTATGTTACTGTTTTTGCAAGTTTTTGATTTTGCTACTTGTTCTAGTATCTAACCAAGTGAAATACTTTATTTTTTAGGAGGAAGCGTGCAGAAAAAGCCCCACCTCTTGTTGTTGAACAATGCTGGCCAGTGAAAAAAGCAAGACTCAATGGCTTTAGAAGGAAGAGAACTGAGCAGATAATGTTTGGTGACAAAGATATGGAGCAAACTGAAACTGTTACTGCTGAACATGAGCTAACTGTTTCTGTTTTGGATGATGTGATGCATACTGAAACTGTTACTGCTGAACATGAGCTAATTGTTTCTGTTTTGGACGATGTGATGCATATTGAATCTGTTTTACAGGTGCTAGGGCAATCTGAAACTGTTGCAGATGATGCAACTGTTGTGCTGCCATGCGAATCTGCTTTGACAGCTGTGTTGCCATGTTTGGAGGTTGTGCTGCCAAGTATTGAGTTGCAAACTGAAGAAGTTGAACAATGTGTGCCATCTACTCAATCTGCAGAAGTGCAAACTGAAGAAGTGGGACATGGTCAGGTGCAAAAGTTGAGGCGGCCTAGTGGAGTTGGCAAGAAAACCAAGAGCATCAGCATCAACAAACCGTGCGTCGTGGAACCAAACAGTGGAAAAAGGAGAAGAAATCGAGTGGTAGAAAGAAGCAAAAGAAATAGAGTCAAAATCATTCAAATGTGATGTAATTTGATGTGAAAACTTAAGTTTGTTGTTATTTGATGTGAAAACTTATGTTCTTTGATGTAAAACTTATGTGCTATGATGTTGATTTGACTTGAAATTCAAATTGAAATTTGAACTGACATTCAAATTTGAACATATCTCCAATATTTTTGGAGTTCATTTGTTTGTTCTGTGATGTTGTACTGTTTTATATACTACTATGCACTTTAGTTCATAAATCCAACCCTTTTTGCGAAGTCCAACTCGTAGTCACTGAAAATGCCGTCCAAACAGGCTCCAAAGTAAGGGAAAACGACCCCTTTTCTAAGCAAGTGTTTTTTTCGACCTTCTCAAAATCACCCAAGAAGATTTTCTTAGCTTAGGGCGTGTTCGGGAGCCCTCCATGGCCAGAAAATCTTCAACTCCGATGCCATAAATCCAGCTCCAGCTTCTCGCAATCGATCTCGGATTGAGCAATCCGTTCGGCGTCATGACTTCTCGCTCGGACGAGGTAGCGAGCCTGTAGCCCATAAAATCACCCCTTTGTGGCCCATCAGGAGCAGCCTAAGCAATCCAAAAGGTTTGGAAAAGATGGGCTGGGCCATAGGCCTGGTGGGGGAGGGACTGCGCACGGCAAGAGAGACGACCTGAAGCGAATCGGTACGTGATGCTTTGGTCGAGCGAGTCACTTCGCGGTGGCAGAGCAACGCAATTCTCTTCAACTCCAGCTTCCTCGTTTTTGTGGAGATCGATTTTTCCAACTCCACCGATCCTGCAAATTTGCACTGCGCCGTTCTCCCGCTTCTTTCTGGAATAACCAGGAGTTGACCCGTTCGGGTGTGCTCCAGTCTTGGAGGCAAGGATTTGAGAAGCCAGTGGGCTGCCGAACACGCCCTTATATTATACCTATATAGGATCAATACGAAGTCTCACCTTTTTTTGAATAAGTATTCATATTATTAATTTATTTTTGAAAAAACACCCTTTAATACAAAGTCAGCAATAAAACAAGTTTAAAATTTTAAAATGCAAAAATAACTTCAAATCCTGCTTAGTCACTCCAAAATGAAGCTAAGGTGAGGTTTTCGATTTTTTGCATTTTCAAAACCTCAAACCCTCTTCTCACTCCTTTGAACTCTATGCAACCTCAGTCGAGATAGTTCAATTTGTGAAAGTTTTTTCATGCAAAGATCTATTAGATCAAGTTTATCATTTTATATCATAACTATGTAACATAACAAGACTATATGCGCGGTTTTTTTTATTTTTTTAGATTTTTTTGAATTAGTTATACACATTTGAATGTTCGGTCAAACCTTCAAAACCCCGTTGACTGCCTCCAAAACCCATCTAACCCTAACGCCAAACGTCCACCGTCGATCTAACCCTAGAGCCAAACTGCGACCATCGGATAGGCCTTCTAGAAGGATTCCGCGGGTGCAGCTGGGCGATCCGTGGGAGCCCTGATTCTCCAATCTGATTGGCCACCATTTTTTTCTCTGACGAACAGATAAGGTTGAGCGGGGGAGCATCTCAGTGACCGTTGGGCCGAGCGGATCGGGCCCGGCAAAGCCTGGCGTGCGTGCGCACAGCCACGTCGCATGCATGCGAGAGGGATGGGCCACCATGCATGCCATGCAACGGCATTGCAGCCTAGCTATTCTGCTCGTGAAGCCATCGACACAGCCTAGCGATTTGCATGCACGCAGCGACGCAGTAAAGCAGCGGCAGTGGCGCAGCGTATAGGTACGTCGCATATAAGCTACTTTAGCACACGGAATGGACGCGTCGGTTGTGCAGCTCCTTTTTCAGTGTCACGCACGGATGAAGCCTTACCGTCACCGCCGATGCAAGTCCAAAACGAAGCATCTCGGCTGTGCCGCCCGTGCCTCTTTGGATGCTCTGCTGCAATTAATTTTGCCACCACGCATGAAGAAGAGAAAACGATCGAAGGCATCATGTGCATTGACTACGGCTGCAACGCGGGCGGCTATAAAAGGGCACCATTTCCTCATCCCTCTCACACTCATCTCTCAAGCCTCCCCTCCGCTTCTTCTTTTCGAGCCAAATCTACCACTCGAGGCACCGGGCGCCCCGAGCCACCATGCAGTTCAACGGCCCTACCTACCGTCGCCCTCGCACCGTGCCGGAGAGGGAGTACCCGGCCGGAGTCATCGTCGAGAATAGCCTGAGGGTGTGGGCTAGACTGCTAGGACCAGGTTCACCAGGACGGAGGAAGTAAACTAGAACCAAACAATTGCAACGTTTTTGGTTCACAAAGACTGCAAGTTAGACTGCTAACTAGAACCAACCTTTTGTTTTAGCTGAAACAACACGGGACCCTACCATCGGACGCGATAACTTGTGCATAAAAATAGCTCAAATAATTATCAGATGAGTTATCTCAAAAAAGATGACTACAAGAAGCTTAAAATTTGTGAAATAACCTAAGCCAAAAAGATATATCGATGTCAATGACCGTGTGCACTTTTTTTTGCACTAGCTACACCTTTTTTATCAATGGGCCTCGATATGTTCTATTCGGCCCTGCCTACCTTCTATATGGGCCTGTCCTTTTCGGGCAACTGTCGACAAACCTTTTTTTCTTTTCTCCCTCTACCACTAAAACTGCCCCTGAAATTGAAACTGATGACAAACTGCAGAACTGAAAAAACGGGGCCGAAACAGAGTGGAGAAGACATGCCGAATTCGTACAGCGCAACACTTTTATTCAAACATCCATATCATTACGATTACAAATGATGCCCAATCTATTTACTAACGACTAATTATCATCACATAAACAAATGCGAGAGCAATTACACAAACATAAAAAATTCTGGCCATCAAATTGCCCTGCTTCTTCAATTCGATGAGTTTCTTCATCTGCTTGTTCAGCTTCTTCAGCTCTGCCGTTCCTCCTGCATCCCCCACAGTAGCACCAATGAAATTGCCAGATCCATGGGCCCCAGATCCAGACGGGCCCGATCCAAACTTCTCCGCCTCCAACGGTAAATCGAGCTCCCCTGATGCACCCTCCAGTTGAATCCGCTCTATGTATTCATCTAGCCACTCAAAATGGGCGCATTGCTTCAATTTCTGAAATCGGAAACATGAGGGCAAGATGAACCCTAAATCCCAAATCCGATGAAAAATATGAAGTTGGGAGACAAAAACCAAAATTGGCATATTGAGAAGTAAAATCTCACCTTTCCCTGCTCTGGTTTGCTCTCCCATTTCACGAATTCCCGCCCAAGGTTGCCATTCTTGTCGGTCGTTGTGACTAGCCGCTTCAGGGGTGCGGTGCGTGGGCATGCAGGGCACCTTGTCATGGACACTACGCCATAGCGCGGCCATGAGCGGCGGGAGACTGAAGCAGAGCTCGACATTGCTAGATCGCGGCCCGGAACGGCGTTGCTGCGCGTCGTCGCCGGAGAAGAAGAACAACAACGGTCGGGGAGCGGGGCGAGGATGGGGGGCGGGCTCGGGTGCTGCACGGCTCGGTGTCCTCTTTTGTACCAATGCTGAGCTGGATAAGTTAGTGGGTCCCACGCTGTGGGTCCCGCTTTGTTACGTACCAATGCTGAGCTGGATAAGTTAGTGGGTCCCATGCTGTGGGTCCCGCTTTGTTGCGTAGGGGCTCACCTGATTCGAGTTTTAAACATGTGTCTTTGGATTAGGCAGCAGTGTCGCACGGCAGCTATTTTTTCCAACGCAGATGTCGCATGAGAGCCATTACAGCCAACGACGTCGCAGGAGAAACAATTCACCTCAATGACATCGCACGGGAGCTATTTGCCCATGATAGAGCTGCTGGGTCACTACTAGAGTGATACGCGATATCAGCTAGGATCGTACACGTAACCTCACCACACCAACCAACAAGCTTGATCACGACTTCACTGACCGTTCTCCTTATCTGAAGGTCCCAACCGCAGGTGGAGCCAGGCGTCCGCACTCAGCCGGCAGCAATTTGTAGCTAGCTAGCTTCTCCTTTGTCAGGCATGGAGAAGAGTAAGGTTCTTGTTGTTGGAGGGGTTACCTCGGCAGGAGGATCGTGAAAGCCAGCCTGGCCCAGGGCCACGAGACCTACGTGCTGTTGAGGCCGGAGATCGGCCTCGACATAGACAAGCTCTAGATGCTGCTGTCGGTCAAGGTGCAGGGAGCACGGCTCGTCGAGGCGTCGCTCAACGACCACCGTAGCCTCGTCGCCGCCGTCAAGCAGGTGGACGTGGTGGTGTCGGCCATGTCCGGGGTTCACTTCCGTACCCACAACCTCCAGCTGCAGCTCAAGCTCGTGGATGCCATCAAAGAGGCCGGAAATACTAAGGTACGCTAACTCATTCAGGGGAATTATAAGAGCATTTCCAACGGTGGCACAAAAATTCCGCACCTAATAAAAGTTATAGCGCGCCACTGTAGCACTTTTAGTGCGCCGGGATCAATATTGCTTTAGCAGACGCCAAAACCGTGTGCCCAAAAAGCACACAGTGCAAATTATAAAGTGCGCCCAATCCGAAGCCCAAAATATGATGCGCGCGATAGCGTTTTTCAGTGCGCACCCAAAACCTTTTAGCTCTACAGCTTCTGTTGGAGCTGTTCGGCGCCCAAAAAAATGATTTTTTAGTGCGCGGAGCTCTTTTTCGGCGCCTGTTGGAGATGCTCTAAGTAGTAGTATGAACTTTTTGTCGCTAAAAAAGGTAACTCTCACAATATCCATTTCGAGAGAGAGAAAAACAAAAGGGGGTTTATATGTCATTTTTTCCAGTTTTTCTTTTCTGCTGTTTTTTATATTTTTTTTCTTATTTCATCCTTTTGTGCTTAAATTCATGATGTTTTAAACAATAGTAAACATTTTTATGCACACAGATTTTAATTTCAGAGAACATTTTATTAAAAATCATGTTCATTTGTAACATATATGGATATTTTTTGAAAATTTTGAGAAATATTGTGAACATCTTAAAATTCCGTTGAACATTTTCAAGATTATCCGAATATTATTTTATAATAGATAATTATCTGTAGTTGTGATATGTTTTCCAAAAATAATTGACCATGTTAAAAAATTCACGCATATTTTTTTATTTCTGATTTTTTAAAATATGGATCTATATTCATAATATAATATATTATTTAAATTTGTCGAAACATCCCACAAACGGATTTTTGAAAAGGAATTCAACTGAAAAAACCGGGCCGCCAATGACCCTTGTGCAAGCAAGCAAACTACTAACCCTTTATGTTTACCCTTGCAAGCATATGGCTGGTCTGTCCCAATGGGCCTCCATGGGAAATTCATGTTGCTAACCAAACACAGTAAAAGACTATTTCTTAGCAGTGGTGCCCAAGCAACAAGCCACACCTTAAGATAACCTGGTTCATTTGCAGAAATCTTGTTAAAAAATCACCTTGCGTACTGAAAATAAGAATAATTAAGAACATGATATGTTGTGATTTTTCTTAATTTGTGTTTTTAACTTGATGAAAACAGCTCGAGTGTAGTCATAATCAATAAGTATACAATTTGGCATGCAGCGTTTCCTACCATCTGAGTTCGGCATGGACCCAGCAAGGATGGGGCATGCTCTTGAACCAGGAAGGGTCACATTTGATGAGAAGATGGAGATAAGAAAGGCGATAGAAGAAGCAAACATTGGCCACACTTATATTTCTGCAAACTGCTTTGCTGCTTACTTTGTTCCTAACCTCTGCCAAATGCGTACTCTTCTTCCACCCAAGGAGAAAGTTAATGTATATGGAGATGGCAATGTCAAAGGTAAACATATACAAACATATGTACTTCTAGGTTTTACTTATCCTAGTTGCACTAGTAGAAAAGGGGCCAATGGTCCAGGCCGGTCCAGTCCATTAGTCCCGGTTCAACCCAGACCGGGACCAATGGGGGCATTGGACCCGGTTCGTGAGCCCCGGGAGCCGGCCGAGCCACGCGGGCCATTGGTCCCGGTTCGTCTGGAATTTTTGGTCCCGGTTGGTGGGACGAACCGGGACCAATGGTCCTCGCTCTTGGCTCACCACCATTGGTCCCGGTTGGTGGCATGAACCGGGACCAAAGGCTGCCCTTTAGTCCCGGTTCATGCCACCAACCGGGTCTAAAGGGTTGGTCCTCACTGCGGTCAGAGTTTAGTCCCACCTCGCCAACCGAAGGGGAATCAGACCGGTTTATAAGCCCCTCCCTCTCTGCCTTGTTGAGCTCCTCTCAAAATGAAAATAGATGCCCTTATACAGGAAATTTAACCTAAATTCATATTGAATTTCTCTGAAGTTAGTAGAAATTTATTATGAATTTAGGTTGAATTTTCTCTATAAGCGAATCTATGCTCATTTCTGAGTAGTTTTTTATATAATTTTTTTTCTTTTCTGCTATATTTATTTTTTTTCTTTTTATTTCTGAGTTGTAATAAGTCATTAAAAATAAGCATCTATGCTCATTTTTTAGTTAAGTTAATCACAACTATTTTTTCTTTTATTTATTTCTGAATTGTAATAAGTCATTAAAAATAAGCATCTGTGCTCATTTTTTTAGTAAAGTTAATCACAACTATTTTTGCTTCTATTTATTTTTGAGTAGTTTTTTATATA
>NC_041383.1:77599684-77600527 GCF_002162155.2 Triticum dicoccoides
AAGTTAATCACAACTATTTTTTCTTCTATTTATTTCTGAATTGTAATAAGTCATTAAAAATAAGCATCTATGTTCACTTTTTTAGTAAAGTTAATCACAACTATTTTTGCTTCTATTTATTTTTGAGTAGATTTTTATATAGTTTTTTTTTCTTTTCTACTATATTTATTTTTTTTCTTTTTATTTCTGAGTTGTAATAAGTCATTAAAAATAAGCATCTATGCTCATTTTTTAGTTAAGTTAATCACAACTATTAAAAATAAGTCATTAAAAATAAAAAAGAGGCGCAATGCTCGTTAATTTGCTTCAAGCCTTTCGGAATAGTGTCAACTACACTGCACATAGCTTTGTGCAGTCTACCCTATTCCTCAAGGCTTGAAGCTAACCAACGTGCAGGTGAGCATTGAGCCTCTTATTCATCGTCTCTGCACTCAGGGCTTATAAACAGCTGCGAGTGCCTCTCGCTTGGCGAGGTGGGACTAAAAAAACAGCTGCAGAAAGAATCAACTAAAAAACAGCTGCAGAAAATAAAAAATTAGACGGGTCCATTGGAACCGGTTGGTGGCGCCATCAACCGGTACCAATGCGCCCCTTTTGTCCCGGTTGGAGCCACCAACCGGGACCAAAGGTCTTCGATTCCTGCCCTTTGGGCTGCCGAAAAGAGGCCTTTGGTCCCGGTTGGTGGCTCAAACCGGGACAAAAGAGGGGCATTGGTCCCGGTTTGCGGCACGAACCGGAACCAAAGCCTTTGCTATATAAGTAGCACTGCTGCCCCGCCCCGACTTTGATCTCTCCCGACGCCCCGACGCCGTCCCCTGCCGCCACCTCGTCGTCGCCGCCCCG
>NC_041383.1:77601310-77610607 GCF_002162155.2 Triticum dicoccoides
TTTGTTCATATTATGTTAGATTTATTTGTTAGATTAGATGTGGTGTAATTTAGATATGTAGTTCGTATTGTGTAATTTAGATTGTGTAATTAATTTGTTCATATTATGTTAGATTTTTTTTCTGTTAGTAGATTTTTTTTGTTAGATTTTGTTAGATTTTTTATGATTTTTGTTAGATTTTGTTAGATTTTTTTAATTTTTTTGTAGTTCATAGATTTTTTTGTTGGATGTGTAGTAATTTAGATGTGTAGTTCATAGATTTTTTTTCATATTGTGCAATTAATTTGTTCATATTGTGTTAGATTTTTTTTCTGTTAATAGATTTTTTGGGTGATATTATTGTTGAATATGCATGTTTGTATGTTCATATATATGCAAAGATCGAATATGTCAAATTTTTATGATTTTTTTCTGTTCATAGAATCTTTATGATTTTTTTCTATTGTAATTTTGTTTATAGAATTTTAATGATTTTTTTGTTCATAGTATTTAGAAAAAGGAAAAAAATAAGAAGAGAAAGTGTTTAATATAATTAGTTAGAAAAATACTAGTTTATTTTTAGTAAGTATTACTTTATTTTATTTATAGTAAGTGCTTCATATATAGTTGAACTAGCTAGTTGATTTATAAACTACTTTATTTTACTATATATAGAAGTAGTTTGTTTTTAGTAAGTACTTCTTTATTTATTTATAGGAAGTGTTTAGTAGTTGAACTAGCTAGTTGATTTAATTAATAAAACTACTTTATTTAACTATATATAGAAGTAGTTCCCGCATCGACGTCAGCGATGCCTATCCCGCATCCTCGTCGTCGTCGACTCGGCGGTGGAGGCTTGCTTGATCAGGGCCATGTTCGGGACTGAGCTCCGCTGGGCTGGTATTGGGAGGTGCTACCTTCCGGGGGACGTAGGTTGGTGAGGAGGCAACCCGTTGTTGACCCGATCCTTATTTGGTGGCGGTCGCGTGGGCCAGTGACGGTGCCGAGGCTTCCGGACACCGCGGAGGTGGTACGTCACCGTGTCAGCGAGGAGGACGAGCACGTCCGTCGCTACATGGTTGCATTGGAGGGCAGGTTCGACAATACCTGGCAGGTTCTTCAGGGATCTCACCGGAGCTATGATCCTGTGATGGTTCCTTATCTTTGGGTGTCCACCGCCCGCGTCGATACCCGTCGGGCGCTACGGTTCTAGTTGTATTAGTGATGCTATATTAGTGATAATATTCGACGATGTACGGAGACCAAGAGATGATGTACTTTTGCTTATAATTATTAAATGCATGCTAATTTGAATACTACTTTATTTTATGATTTGGTTTTGCTTATTTTATGATTTGGTTTTGCTTACTGAATGCTCATATTGGATAAGTTCTCCTTCATTCCCGTGTGCTAGACAATTTGGTGTAATAATGCACTCGGGAATAAAAGGAGGAGCTACGTACATCACTGATAGTCAACCCGTGATTAATAATCTAGTTTAATATTTGAATTATGAACATAGGCCAGAAATGTCGTACTCGGACGACGAAAACTGCCCGGGGGAGTGCGACTGGTGCCACGACGACCGAGGTATCTGCGACAGGTTCATTGAGCTGGACGAAGATCGTCGCTTCAGCATTAAGCTCGAGGAGACCTTCGATGTTCATACGGTACGCAACCGACGACAATAGATTTTTTCGTAATTAATCATGACTTCATCTATTTTAATCATGACAATATTTTTCATCTTTTCCAATTCGACTAGCTTATCCCATGCTTTGCAAGACGCTATGTCTTGGAGAGGATGGGTTTTGAAGAGCATGAAAGTTTCGAAACCAAAAAAATTATCATAAGTACCAATCATGGTGTGGATTTTCAAGTAAAGCTGTACAAGGCTCGGAGTGTAACCCATTTTGGTTGCAAAAATTGGAAAGCACTTTGCAAGATGTATGGTCTTGATGAAGGTATGCTTGTCACCATGGATCTTGGTGATCCTATAATCGAGCAAGAGAGACCTTCGATTTGGGTCCTTGTGGATACACCTCCAATTCTCCCCCCATGTGAGCTTAACATAGTTATTAAGTAATTTATATTGTTTATTTCAAAATAGTTGACAACTTATCTCCATTGACAGCTTATTTTCATTCTTCAAAGAATGTGCGGAAGATGGTAGACAGAACCTACTACACCGAAGGCTCCGAATTAACTTATCAGGAGAAAAATCATCTGGTCGCATTTTGTACTAATCTAGAGAATTACAATATCTACAATCAAACTCCTCAACGTTATGGTCAATACGTGCCACTAGTGCACGTGTTGAACTATGGTAACTACCATGGAGATACCCTGGTAAGATTATTTTTTACTATATTACAACATCCGTGCATCTTTTTGCACGCTTCTAAAACTATAGTACATCATTGCTAACTACGAAGTTATTACTATGTTTTTCAACAGATAATCCCGAATGATTGTGTGCCTCATCTGATGTATACGCATGGTAGCCTTCATGTTTTGAACATACAACCAGGTCGTCCTTCGAATCTCAACTGTCCATACCGGGTTTCTAAAAGAAGTGGAGACATAACAATCAAAGAATGGAAAAAATGTATGGACAGTCGCAAGGAGCTTCTTGGAAGCAACAAGCAGCGAAGGGCAAGAATTGGAGACAGGATGATCGCCATTCTTCATAATGGAGAGTCAGGGTCTATATTGTTTTATGCTATTTTACCTTAAGGGTGTTTAGGTCCTACCTGATACTGATGATCATGTGCTAAGAACAATTATGTAGGATTGGGTTCGATGACTATGAGGATGATGATTGTATGACTTATTATTAATAACGAGTAGAAGTTGTATGATGATGCATAGGACTTGTTATTATACATGATGATGTATGATGCGAGCATGCATGAGCATGTTATATCAGCGGGTGAAATGAACATAGCAGCAACGTTGATAAACCAAGGACGAAGATATAAGAGAGGACACTTCTCTCTATTAGCTAGCTAATAACAACCTAAAAATAACCCCGAAAGCAGTCACTTTTGTAAAAAAATATATGGACTTTTGGTCCCAGTTGGTGCCACCAACCGGGACCAAAGGCCCCCCTGACTGGGCTCGGCGGACCGGCCACGTGGAGGCACATCTGTCCCGGTTCGTGTTTGAACCGGGACTAATGAGTGGAGGTATTTGTAACGACCCATTAGTCCCGGTTCATGATCCGGGACTAAAGGCCCTTACGAACCGGGACTAATTGGTGTTTTTCTACTAGTGTTGTATGATTACTCCTGGGTTTATGCCGCTCCCTTGAAATTTCCACTTGACTATTTAAAGTTATATCGTACTATGCAGCAATATTTATGGATGAAGATGACATTGCAACGTATACAATCAAGACCATTGATGATCCACGGGCCTTAAACAAGACATTATACCTAAGACCGCTGGAGAACATCCTTAGTCAAAATGAGTTGATTGCTAAATGGGAAAAGCTTTCAGGAAAGGCTCTTGAGAAAATTCCCATTCCCAGTGCTGAATTCTTGGCTTCAATGGAAGGTAAGAGAAAAACATTTATTGCTTGAGTGTAAAGTATAATATATCTCAGTTTTTTTCTCAACTTAGTAGTACCAATATATGGTGGAAGGGCACATCAAATTTCTAGGAAATTAATACCCTTTTTCATGTCATTTTCTTACTAGGACAATGGAATTAATTGTGTCTAATATTTTTTTAATACAAAGTTCTATAGGACGATATTTGTCCTTGTGGAGAGTTATCATATGACATATACAACATAATTATGTTAGACTTCTCCTGAAAGCTTGAGAGACAGACACTAGTAGAAAAAGGGTCAAATGTGAGACACATTAGTCCTGGTTTGTAACAGAACCGGCACTAATGTGTCCATTAGTGCCGGTTCCAACGGCTAGGCGGGAGGAGCTCTTTAGTACCGGTTCGTGGTGAACCTTTAGCACCGGTTCGTGCCACGAACCGGTACTAAAGAAAGTGGTGGCAGGATGTTGTCAGAGTGGGGCCCTTCCAGCACCTTTAGTACCGGTTCGTGACACGAACCAATACTAAAGGTCGTCTTATATAAACCCTTCGTCCACCCGCACTCTGTTCTTCCCCCTTTCCCCTCTCCCTCTCCTCTGTTCTTCCCTTCTTCCTCTCGAGTTCATCACAAAATTTGCCCCAAATTTGTCAAGATTTGCAGGCCCCCATCCATTCAAATGATCACCAAGGTTAGCAACTTTGTCCTTTCATCTCTCATTGCTAGATTAGCTCTTGCATTGGTTTATATAGTGACTAATTGTGGGTTTTAGTAATTTGGGAGGAATTATATGTGGTAGTATTTGATTTATATGCAATTTGAGGTCAAAATAACACTTAGTTTGCATATTTAGGTGTGTTTTACTTAGTGCCTTCTAAATCTCCGTCGTAACCACCGTCGATCGCCCGCACCGTCCCGTCGCCGGCACCACCTTGTGGTGAGCCTCTTGTTCATGAAATTTTATATAAAAAATTGATGTTTGTGTGATTTGAATATATAGTTACTCGTATAATTATCTTACCCGTACGTTGTTTGTTATACATAGTGCCATGGTTTTGATATCCGTCCCCGTCGGCCCTCGTCCTTGTTATGATTCGGATGTGGTATATTCCCTTTTAAAACTATTTGTTGCATTTCGTGTTTATGACAAATTATGCCCATCAAGTTGACATAGATATTTTTATCTAGGAGGTATGTGAACCGGAAATTCCAACCGACCCTATTGTCGAGAGGTTAAATTTAGTTGAAAGAGAAAACGAGTACTTGAAAGAAAAATTGAAAAGAATTGAGGGGGAGAAGATGGAATTGGAGTTGCATGTTGCCAATGTCGTCGACGATCACAAGATCGATATGGAGAAAATGCGCTTGAAGATTAGAAAGATTAGAAAATATGCCATCGATAGTGAGGCTTGGTATCATTATGTTGTTGGATCAATTGTTACCTTAGTTGCGATCTTGATCGCATTTGTTGTTGCATTTAAATGCTTTAGCTAGAGAGTTATTTGTTTGTTGCATTTAAGTGTTGTATGAACTTTATGTATGAACTTGTATTAATTTGGTCTATTCGGTGTTGTGTAATGAAGATGAGCCGACAATGGATGTACGATGACCGATGCTCTCCCCAGTTCGTTGAGGGCGTGCATACTTTTCTGCTTGCGGCTGAGGCAAACAAGCGGGCGGATGGTTTTATGCCTTGTCCATATGCTGGCTGTAAGAATGGTCGCAATTACTCTACGTCAAGAACCATTCACGTCCACCTGTTTGAGTCCGGTTTCATGCCCCACTATAATGTTTGGACCAAGCACGGAGAAAGAGGGGTTATGATGGAAGACAATGAAGAAGAAGAGGACGACGACAACTATCCTGGCCATGGGTTCCCTGAATACGATGATACAACAATGGGGGAAGAAGCTGAGCCGGTAATGCGGGAAGAAGCTGAGCCGACAATGCGGGAAGAAGCTGAAGAAGAGGCATCAGATGAGCCCGTTGATGATCTAGGTCGGGCCATTGCCGATGCAAAGAGAAACTGCGCAAGTGATTTGGAGAAGAAGAAGTTGCAGCGCATGTTAGAGGATCACAAAAAATTGTTGTACCCGAATTGCGTAGGTGACAAGAAAAAGCTGGGCACCACACTGGAATTGCTGCAATGGAAGGCAGAGAATGGTGTATCTGACAAGGGATTTGGAAAGTTGCTAGTAATGATAAAGGATATGCTTCCAAAGAACAACGAATTGCCCGAGAGTACGTACGAAGCAAAGAAGGCTGTCTGCCCTCTAGGGTTAGAGGTGCAGAAGATACATGCATGCCCTAATGATTGCATCCTCTACCACGGTGAGTACGAGGATTTGAACGCTTTCCCGGTATGTGGTGCATTGCGCTATAAGATCAGCCGCGATGACCCTGGTGATGTCGAGGGCGAGCGCCCCAGGAAGAAGATTCCTGCCAAGGTGATGTGGTATTCTCCTATAATACCACGGTTGAAATGTTTGTTCCAAAACAAAGAGCATGCCAAGGCAATGCGATGGCACAGAGAAGACCGTAAGAAAGATGGAAAGTTGAGAGTACCCGCTGACGGGTCGCAGTGGAGAAAAATCGAAAGAAAGTACGGGAAAGAGTTTGCAGATGACGCAAGGAGCGTATGGTTTTGGTCTAAGCGCAGATGGAATTAATCCTTTTGGGGAGCAGAGCAGCAACCATAGCACCTGGCCTGTGACGCTATGTTTGTATAACCTTCCTCCTTGGTTGTGCATGAAGCGGAAGTTCATTATGATGCCAGTGCTCATCCAAGGCCCTAAGCAACCCGGCAACGACATTGATGTGTACCTAAGGCCATTAGTTGAAGAACTCTTACAACTGTGGAATGGAACAGGTGTACGTGCGTGGGATGAGCACATGGGGGAAGAATTTGACCTAAAGGCGTTGCTGTTCGTGACCATCAATGATTGGCCTGCTCTCAGTAACCTTTCAGGACAGACAAACAAGGGATACCGCGGATGCACGCACTGTTTGGATGATATCGACAGTATATATTTGAATAGTTGTAAGAAGAATGTGTACCTGGGACATCGTCGATTTCTTCCGAGCAGGCATCCCGTAAGAAAGAAAGGCAAGCATTTCAAAGGTGAGGCGGATCACCGGACGAAGCCTCGCCACCGTACTAGTGCTGATGTACATGATATGGTCAAGGATTTGAAGGTGATATTTGGAAAGGGTCCTGGCGGACAACCTATTCTGAAGGACGCTGACGACCGTGCACCCATGTGGAAGAAGAAATCTATATTTTGGGACCTGCCATATTGGAAAGACCTAGAGGTCCGCTCCGCAATCGACGTGATGCACGTGACGAAGAATCTTTGCGTGACCCTGTTTGGCTTCTTGGGCGTGTATGGGAAGACAAAAGATACACCTGAGGCACGGGAGGACCAGCAACGTATGCACGGAGAAGACGGCATACATCAGGGTCATGCAAGCTATGCTCTTACCAAAGAAGAGAAGGAAATCTTCTTTGAATGCCTGCTCAGTATTAAGGTACCGTCTGGCTTCTCATCGAATATAAAGGGAATAATAAACATGGCAGAGAAAAAGTTCCAGAACCTAAAGTCTCATGACTGCCACGTGATTATGACGCAACTGCTTCCGGTTGCATTGAGGGGGCTTCTACCGGAAAATGTTCGATTAGCCATTGTGAAGCTATGTGCATTTCTCAATGCAATCTCTCAGAAGGTAATCGATCCAGAAATCATACCAAGGTTACAGAATGATTTGGTGCAATGTCTTGTCAGTTTCGAGTTGGTGTTCCCACCATCCTTCTTCAACATCATGACGCACGTCCTAGTTCACCTATGCGAAGAGATTAACGTTTTGGGTCCTGTATTTCTACACAATATGTTCCCCTTTGAGAGGTTCATGGGAGTCTTAAAGAAATATGTTCATAACCGTGCTAGGCCAGAAGGAAGCATCTCCAAGGGCCATCAAAATGAGGAGGTCATTGAGTTTTGTATTGACTTTATTCCTGACCTTAAGCCGATTGGTGTTCCTGAATCGCGGCATAAGGGCAGACTGGATGGAAAAGGCACGCTAGGAGGGGAACAAATAATATGTATGGACGGACATTCTCTCACTGAAGCACACTACACAGTTCTACAGAATTCCGCCTTGGTAGCTCCGTATATGGATGAACACAAGAATTTTCTACGCTCCAAACACCCGGAGCGGTCTGATGACTGGATTACACGTGAACAAACCAGGAGTTACGCCAGCTGGTTGCAGACACGTACCATGCATGACACCTCTATTGAAGATGACATGTACTTGCTGTCCTAGTTACCATCTTCGAATATAATGACTTTCAAAGGATACGAGATAAATGGTAATACATTTTACACGATCGCCCAAGATAAGAAGAGCACCAACCAAAACAGTGGTGTCCGCTTTGATGCAGAAACCAAGACGGGAAAGGAAACATATTATGGTTATATACAGGACATATGGGAACTTGACTATCGACGTGGTTTAAAGGTCCCTTTGTTTCGGTGCAAATGGGTCAATATGACACGAGGCGGGGTAACGGAAGACCCGCAGTACGGAATGACAACAATGGATCTCAACAATCTTGCGTATGCGGACGAACCATTCGTCCTAGCCAATGATGTGGCACAGGTTTTCTATGTGAAGGACATGTCTACCAAGCCAAGAAAAAGAAAAGATAAGGAAGTGAATGCATCGTACGATGAGCCAAAGCGGCACATAGTTCTTTCTGGGAAGAGAAACATCGTGGGAGTGGATGGAAAGACAGAAAAGTCAGAAGATTATGAAAAGTTTGATGAAATTGCTCCATTCACAGTGAATATTGACCCGAGCATCCCGTTAAATGATGAAGATTTTCCATGGTTACGGCGCAAAGGGACACACGCGAAGAAAAAGTTTCACACCCAAAGATCTGGGATGTGATCGGCTTCACTATCATCACTTTCTTCTGTGTTTCACACCCAGAGGGGAATCTCTGTAATAGTTAGGGTAGTTATGTGTTTTGGCATTTGAAACGCGAAGAAATTTTATGTGCAAACAAATTCTTTCATGCCTTTACTGATTTTTAAAGTTAAGTTATTCACAAACTAGTGATTCACACTAATTTCAAATAATTCAAAATTTAAACTATTCAAATTTAAAAACTACGGGCACTAACAAAAAGTTTGTAATTTTTTGTACCTAAAGCAAAAATATTCACAAAGAAACTCTAAATACACAAAAAACAACACAAAAATAAATAAAGCAAAAAAAATAATAAAAAAAAGCCCGCCTACTAGGCCAGAGCGGCCTGCATACGACTAGAAACCCAACCTGTTGTTGGGCCAGGATGCAGGCCCGCAAAGGCCAAGTGGGCCCACAGGGCATCAAAGAACACGTAGGCCCAGTAGGCCTGCTTTGGAGAGGAGCTCGAGAGAGCGACCGCACGGAGGTTTATAAACCAGTGCGGTCGCCCCTCAGCTAGCGAGGTGGGACTAAACTTGCTGCACCGCACCTGCGCCAGCGCACCCCCTTTAGTACCGGGTGGTGGCACAAACCGGTACTAAAGGGGGGCCTTTAGTACCGGTTTGTGCCACCACCCGGTACTAAAGGGGGTCGCTTCCCGCCGCTTGGGCTGGCCAAAACTGGCCTTTAGTACCGGTTGGTGGCACAAACCGGTACTAAAGGCCCCTCCTATATAAACAACACTTACGAAAATTTCAGTTTCTCATCTGGCTTCTTCTCCTCTGCACCGTCGC
>NC_041383.1:77611255-77614109 GCF_002162155.2 Triticum dicoccoides
GTCCCCGTCCTCGTCGCCGCCGCCCCGTCCCTGTCCCCGTCGTCGCCGCGCTCGTCGCCGTCCCCGTCGCCGCGCGCCCAGCCCCCGTCGCCGCCCCCCGTCGTCCCTCGCCTCGCCGGTGAGCGCGCGCACACACACACGTAATTTTTTTGTTTTTTAGTTATACAAACAGTTAGAAATTTTTCTGTTTTTTAGAAATTGTTAGAAATTTTTCTGTTTTTCAGAAATAGTTAGAAATGTTAGAATTGTTAGAATAGTTAGAAATGTTAGAATTGTTAGAATAGTTAGAAATGTTAGAATTGTTAGAAATTTTTCTGTTTTTTAGTTATAGAAATAGTTATAAAAAAGTTAGAATTGTTAGAAATTTTTCTGTTTTTTAGTTATAGAAATAGTTATAAAAATGTTAGTTATATATATAGAAATGTTATAATTTTTTTCTGTTTTTTAGTTATAGAAATATTAGAAATGTTATAGAAATGTTAGTTATATATAGCATTGTTAGAAATGTTATAGAAATGTTAGTTATATAGAAATGTTAAAAAATTTAGTTATCAAAATCCAATCATTAAAAAAATGTTACTTTTTGCGGGCATATAGCTAGTATTTGTTCTCGACGATGCCCGACCCGCATCCTTGCCGTCGACACGTCCGCGACGACGTCCGGCTGACCCATGTCCGGGACTGGGCTCCGCCGGGCTGGCATGGGAGGTGCTACCTGGAGGGGCGCGCCGCTTGATGAGGAACCCGGCCCCGGGTCCCGTCGTCGACCCTGATCTCGTTTGGTGGCGTTCGCGTGGGCCAGTTTCGGCGCGGAGGGAGCCGGCCCAGCTGGAGGTGGTACGTCGCCGTGTTAGGGAGGAGGACGAGCACGTCCATTGCTACATGGTTGCGTTAGAGGGCGGCAGGTTCTCCAATACCTGGCAGTTTCTTCACTGCCAGGTATTGAAAATTTAGTATTCACTGTTGAACTAATCCAAAAGAAATATAGTATTCATTGTTGGACAACTCCTCGAGATCGAGCCCATGCCTGTGCTTACAAAGGATGAAATAAAACGGAAATATGTCCGGGGCCAACCTTTGGTCGAGCCAGACAAGGTCAAGAACCTCCCAACGAGAATGTATGAATTGCATCAATGGTACATGAACATTACCAAGATTTCCGATCGATTGTCCCTCATGGTGAATGTCAAGGAGGAGCATTACTTCCATGAGAAAGCTCTGTCCGTTGAGTATTCTGAACTGTTTCAGTTATACAATCAAGACACACTCGACAAATCTATCGTCAGTTGCTATTGTCTGTAAGTGATTTCTTTCTGTAATTTAAGTCTCAAGCTAGCTGTAGTGATCCTTTTGATCAATCATTACCTGTAATTATCCTCACTATATTCTTTTCTGTGGTATTATGCAGGATGAAGATGTATGAAATGAGAAAAGGTGGACGCTTTGGCATTGGGTTCATTGACCCAAACACCGTTAATGAATACACATGGCTAATAAATCCACATCATGAAAAGGTCGTAGAGGACAACATGCTAGAGTTCTTGAAGCGCCTCAAATACAATGAAGATATACTACTTCCTTACAACTTCCAGTGAGTCACACTGTCTTGTACTACAAATTCTCTGTTTTGCCTACTAGCTAGCTACATGTTTTTGCTTATATATGCCCGCTTAATTAAGACATGCAAACATGTGTGCATGCAGATTTCACTGGATCTTGTGTATCATTAAAGTTGACGCCGGAACAGTTGAAATACTGGACTCACTACTCAAAGCAAATACTGACTATAACATCTTGTTTGGGATAGTCAACAGGTAATTTCAATCATTATTAACTATATATCTCGGCCTATTTAGTTCGTCATTTCATGATATGAACTATTTAATAACCCCTTTATTCATTTTCTTTGTCGGCGGGCAGGGCTTGGGCAAGGTTCATCAGCGTCACGGAAGGCGAATGGAAAAAAAAGCTTAAATGGTTTCGACCCAAGGTAAGTAATTAAGTAGTACTAGCTAGCTAGCTAGCTGCCATCTCTTTAATTATCATGCTTGATTAATTATTATCTGATCAAATTCCATTCTTGTAAAGGCCCTGAAGCAGGCGCAGGGGACTGATCTGTGTGCATTCTGCGTTTGCGAGAACATTCACATGATGGCGTCCGAAAGGAGCAGATCTCAAAGACAGGAATGGGTACGCTTGTCAGAACACTATTCACAATTTTTACACCATTATCGATATCTAGTCACACAACTAATACACATGCATATTGATCTCCTTCTTAACAGTTCAAAGAGGTGCGGGAGAAGCTCCTAGAAACGGAGCGCGTAGAAGCACTTCAAGAGGAAATAGCGGGATTTTTGCTCGACCGGGTCATAAATCTGAAGGGAGAATACTATTACCCGCTAGCGCCCCCATGAAAACCACTTCCAATTGTCATCGTGCTCCGAAGGCACCAATTAGGCTAATGCCACTGGCTCCGAAGGCAACATGCATATGTAGGAGAAATTGTATATAGCTATACATGTGTGTATGTGTGAATTAATTAATATGGTGGTTTGTGAGACATTGATGATATATATATATGCATGATTGGTTCTACTAGAAATTCTATATATATATATATATATATGCATAACGTGTACAATGTGTAGTATCGTAAAATACCAGCAAACGAAAAAGAATTAAAATGGAAACACAAAATTAAATGAAAAAGAAATCATAAAACTAAAAAAAACCAAACCTTATAGTACCGGCTGGTCTTACCAACCGGTACTAAAGGGCTCCAGGCCCCCGGAGCTGGCTCGTGCCACGTGGTTGCCCTTTAGCACCGGTTCGTGCTGAATCGATACTAAAG
>NC_041383.1:77614150-77637163 GCF_002162155.2 Triticum dicoccoides
GGGGTTTAGTGCCCACACTTTAGTGCTGGTTATGGAACCGGCACTAAAGGGCCTTACGAACCGGTGCTATTGCCCGGTTCTGCACTCGTGAGAGTGCAGCGTGAGAAGCAGGCCTTCCTCTAGTCATGGAATTATCTCTTGTCACCTAATTAATATAACATCTTAATAAGTATTTCTATGTATGTTCACATGATTTGTAATAAAAAACATTGGCGCAATAAATTATTACTAGCTAGAGATAACGTTAAAGAATAATTAATTATATAATATACATATATCCCTATTATCGTCCATGAAGATGTGTAAGCTTCCCTACCATTGTACCCGACTCTCATATGGAAGTACAAATTTAAAGTTAAGTGTGTGATTTTCTCCAGCACAATAAGTAAATATTACCATTTTTTTATTATCTCTCTTTGGAAGCAATTAGATAGTACTAGCTAAATAACCGTGCGTTGCAATGGGGCAACTTTATTCTAGTGGTTCAACATAGGGAAATTTTGCTTTGGTTGAGATTGAGATATGTTGTGGGAAGGGAATCCATAGGCAAAGGTAAGGAAAGTTACAATGTGATTGACATTGTCTACGTATAACTACGAGATTTCTTCCTAGCGGTGATTTATTTGATTTCTGTTTATTAATTCGCAAGGGATTTATTTCCCTATGAACGAGGAGATAGGGGGGCGGTTAAGAAAAAATAATAATGAGGCTTATCGCGTGGTTCAAAAAAATCAATATGAGGGAAGCGATGGAAGCGAAACCAGCAAGCTCTCCTTTAATACTAGAGTTACGGAAACTAGTTAGACTGGTGAGATGAAAATGTGTTCAGTTAGATATTTAGATTGGTTATGAACCATGTTTGAATCCATAGAGAACATAGTGATCAAAATTCTTCAAAATAAAATAAAAACCATGCCCATGAAATTAAGTGATTTTTCATGTACATGATCATTAGTTATAATCGAAATCGAATAAATGCAGGAAAACGATTTCGTCCCCTGAAAGTGTTTTTTGAAATTGTGTCGCATGTATTCAGCAAGTATTTAGCCTTTCACATTCCAGATTTATTTAAGACCAGGCAAAGAAACAGTTATTTGACCATTTTTAAGAAACTTGCAAAAACCTTTTTTCACTCCAATTGCCACATCACCTATATGTTCTATCCGCATACAGGTACGGACCTTGCAAATCAGGTGGGGGTAGGGCATTACCACCACATTTTCTACGAGGGTTGCTTGACAAACTTTGCCATTGGAGACGATGGGGAAGAAGAGGGTTCTCTACTCTACCCAGAGGTTCAGTACACTAGGATGGAAGAGTACATGGAGCGCTATGCATAACTATCTTAGCTCAATGACACCGGCATACGCTACACACCACCTATGTTTGAAGGAAGTTTCATTGATATGCTATTTTTTGGAAATATGCCCTAGAGGCAATAATAAAATATTATATTATTTGCATGTTCATAATTAATCTTTATATTCTATAACTACAATGGTTCTTGAATATGAGATCCATTCGCCAACGTCCAAGAAGAGATCCCCGGTGGTTGCGCCGTCCTCTGCAAGCGCAACCACAATGTGGAACATGCTCGTCTGGACACGACGAAGCGGAGGTCCTCCTGGAGCTGCTACCAAGGAGGCGGTGGGGTCAGGGCCGGTTCTGACAATTCGGGGGCCCGGGGAAAAGTAAAACCTGGGGCCCCTTTAATATAAACATACAAAATTTATGTATTGTCCTTGGCTCTTGAACATCCTAATTACCTAATAGTATATGTATAAATATCTCCTAGAGCTAGCCCATTAATTATTATTAGGTAAATATACAAGCATAGCTTGGTTCTCCCTTTAATTTGAACTCCAAAGCACGCCATATACGAATTTCTAGGCTACAAAACATGATCCATTTTACAAAATGAAGAAAACAAGCAAATCAGGATATTCAACATGAAGTTATCTACGTCTTTCATGTTGTAATAAGAAACTGGTCATATCTGAATATAGACTAGTTCTTGCGAAATAGAAATTTGCTAAAGGTCAATATCTGCTTTTTCTAGTGGTCCGACCGCCAAATTCTGGCGAGATTCCGGCAGGATTCAGCTGATCTCTTTTTCTTTATTTTTTTGTCCTTTCCATCGTCACCAGCCACAGTTAGTATAAAGTTGGGTCATCTATTTTTAAAACAGAGGGAGTACATCTTAATGCTATCTTTAGCAAATACTATTTGCATGCTTCTAAAATCACGGGGTGATTGAAATTAAGCAAGAAAACATGTGAATTAGAGAAGGCACCCCGTACAATGAAGACAAATGTATTATAGTTCTTACTAAGGGATCATCTCCTAGCAGAAAGAAGAGAACCATTATTTTGTTTGCTCTCTCTTTTTCACCTCACCAAGTATCATGTGTGGCATCCCAAAATTAGCGACATGTCCGTGCCCTTATAAATGCTTGAAATGATGGCCTCTGGAAGCACTAAGCTTCAGGCAAAATTTTACTACTTGAAATACTATAAGTAGACTGCTTAATTTCTTCGCCTTGGTAATCCTATATACCTAAAAGACTCATCTTCACTAAGTTATTTATCTCAAGATGCAAGTACACCACATCACTATACAATTATGTATGGGATGAGGCCCACCTCAACATGCAACCACGCATGGAAAAATATTTTTTATCCTATGATTCCACTTATATTTAATAAATATTTTACAAGTAAGCATACTCAAACATAATAAATTGTATGTATTTTTATTTTGGCTCACATGTTATTTTACAAGTATGCATATTCCGCACGATCAAAAATCTTATTAAAAATATATTGCAACTAATTACCGTAACAACGTGCAGGGCATCCTCTAGTATATACTACTCGCTAACTAGTAAGTTATGTTACCCTTTGAGATTTCCAACACTGCAATTGCCGATGGAACTTTGTAATATGCGTGAACTGTATCAGCTGAGCTTAATTACAAGTTTGCAAGCCATAAATCACATGTGCTCATAAAGTAAAAGTAGGTACACCAAATAAACAACAGCGCATCAATGCAACCTCAAAATCAATCACCATGATAGAGCTGCCGGGTCACTGATAGAGTGATGTGCAATATCAGCTAGGGCCGTACACGTAATGTCACCACCAACCAACAAGATTGACAACGATTTCACTGGCCGATCTCCATATCTGAAGGTCCCAACTAAGTTGACACGCCAGACTTCAGCATAACAGTCCGGGCAGCAATTTGCCTCTAGCTTCTTCTTTGTCAGGCATGGAGAAGAGCAGGGTTCTTGTCGTTGGAGGCACCGGCTACATCGGCAGGAGGATCGTGAAGGCATGCCTAGTTCAGGGCCACGAGACGTACGTCCTGATGAGGCCGGAGATCGGCCCTGGCCTCGATGTCGAGAAGCTCCAGCTGCTGCTGTCGTTCAAGGCGCAGGGAGCGCGGCTCGTGGAGGCGTCGGTGGACGACCACCGGGGCCTCGTTGCCGCCGTGAAGCAGGTGGACGTGGTTGTCTCGGCCATGTCGGGGGTTCACTTCCGTGGCCACAAGCTCCTGCTGCAGCTCAAGCTGGTGGAGGCTATCAAAGAAGCTGGAAACGTCAAGGTAGTCTAATTCAGTCTGGGTGATTACTATGTCAGTATATACTACTCCCACTGCTCCTAAATATTTGTCTTTTTAAAGATTTCAAATGGATTACCACATACGGATATATCTACACCTATTTTAGAGTGTATATTCACTCATTTTGCTTCGTATGTAGTCACTTGTATAAATCTCTAGAAAGACAAATATTTAGAAACGGAGGGAGTACTTATATACAACTAGTAGTAATACTTAGTGGCGATCTGAACCGTTTGTCTCTATTTTTTTCTTGAACACTCAACCGTTTGTCTCTATCCAACAAAAAAATCGGTGCAACTGGACATTTCACTTCTACAACTAAAGTTGCTCGTAACTTTTTGTGCAACACTAAGTCCAATGGCGGATCTAGAATCTCAGCCTTGGGTATAATTTGGTTTTCGTAATTTGTGAAAAATTATACTATATATAGTATAATTTGGTTTCCATAATTTGTGAAAAAATATATTAACTTGCTAGGTATTTATTGCTCATTTGGTAGTCAAATTTTATTTTGCAATTTTGGAGGGGGCGGCATGGCAAACCTCTAGATCGCCCGTCCCTGACTATAAGTCTCACATATCACGATGTGAATTTGATCAGACATAGAAGTAGCAGTTTTTTCTCAATCGATCTAGAACAGCAAGTACATTTTTTAGAGAATAGCAAATACTCCCTCTGTATACTAATATAAAAGTGTTTAGATTAGTAAAGTAGTATTTCAAATGCTCTTATATTAGTTTACGGAGGGAGTACATTCATGTGTAAACGGTCTACAGTACTTTACAGATGACACCACCGTATTGCCGTGGGTGGCAGATTTGGATGTCTTCCAGACCTTTTGATGCTCCCAGCAATACATTCACGTCTAGAAGATTTTTTTAATAAAGAAGTAGATGTGAGACCCGTGTAAGAACCGAGGTTTGAACCCACGCCCGCTCGGAGGCAGTACTGCCCCCTGACCACTGAGCTGAGAGCTCATCGACAAAAATAAATGATCAACATTTTTTACAAAGAAAATAAGTTCAATCCCCACAAAAGCTAAAAGAATAAGTTCAGTATCCACGCCACTGAGGAGCTCTGAGCAGACGGAGAGAGATAATCTGAATTACTGTGTGTTGGTCTTG
Source organism: Triticum dicoccoides (assembly GCF_002162155.2). Classification (NCBI taxonomy): domain Eukaryota; kingdom Viridiplantae; phylum Streptophyta; class Magnoliopsida; order Poales; family Poaceae; genus Triticum; species Triticum dicoccoides. Next base: position 77,618,899 of record NC_041383.1, read on the forward strand.
ACAAAAATAACAAACACCGACCTTCTGTAAAATCAGAGCGCTTGATTGGATACGTACTGGTAAATATCATCATCAGGCATGTTTGTGTAGCTGCTGAGTTGATGTGGGTCGGACGTTGCACATGCATCAATAGCGGCACTAGATCTCACTGTCACCCTTTTTTGGCTGGTGCATTATTTTTTGGCTGGTGCATTATTATTTTTGGCTGGTGCATTATTGGAGCTAGCATAGTTAGAAGACTTGGACCTCCCTCCCCTCCCTCGTGTCGCCCCGCTCGGGCGACCCGAGGGGCGAAACCCTAACCCCGCCGCCTCCCTCCCCTGCTCGCCCTCCCCTCGCCACCGCCCGAGGTCGCTGTGGCCGTGCTCATGGCGCGCCGCTGATGAAGGTGGCGGTGGGGCCCTCGCCGCCTCGCCTCACCCGCGGGGGGCCTCTGGATCTGGGGCGGCGGCCCCGGTGGGTGTGGCGTCGCCGGCTTCGGCTTCCGGTGGCGCGGACGCGGGTTGGCTGTTCTTGGCCGTGTGGACGGCGAGATCCCCAAAGAATGTGGGCCAGCGCGCACGGCGGCGTCAGCTCCGGCTGCGTCAGATCTGGCCGTCCCCACTGTCCTTCTTCTCCAGCGAGCCTCTCCCCCACCCAGATCCGACCTGCCTCTTCGTGGGGCCCCGGTTCTGCTTCGGGCGGGAGCGGTGTCAAGGATGCAAGACCGGGGGAAACGCCAGCCGCCATGCCGGCGGCGACGCCTGCGGGCGCCACGCACCTTCCCGGAGGCGTCGTTCAGGTCTTGCCCCCATCCCCTTCCCCTTTGTCTCCCGGGAGAAATCCTCAACTTTGTTGGGCAGCGGCGACGCCCTTGGCGCCGTAACCTTCATGAAGGCGCTGTTTTGGAACAAGGATGGGTTGTGGGCTTTGCTGTGGTGTAGGTGGAGTGTGTCGGCGGCGGCAGCGTGCATCCAGCGGTGGCGGTGTCTCCCTGGGTGCTGGGTCAAGTTGTTGTGGTGCTCTGCGCCGGGCTGCAGTGTATTCCTCCGGTGCCCTTGGATCTCCAGGACGGGAGGGGATAGGGTTCCCCTCCTACGGTGGCTGCACTTCAGCTCGTTGACCGAGCCGTTGCTCCCAATCTGATCTTGGCCTTGCTGCTGCCCAATAGTGCATTCTGACTGCTCGCCCTCTTTCATGTCAGAACTATGGCATATGGTGTTGCTCTGCTCTAGGTGAGTCGTCGCCGGCATGTCGGGAATGCCTGGTTCCGCCCAAGTGGCTTCTTCGATGCCATCCTTCCAGGCTCTAGGGTGAGCATGTCCATCGTTCAACGGTGCGGCGCCTTCGAGCCAGGCGAGGAGGCAGGGGCCTTCTTTGACGATGGATCTGGACGGATGTGTCTTCTTCAAGCCCAGTTTGTTGTGGCAACGGCGTGCCTTGCATCATCGTCAGTGCACTCTCCTGATCAGGATATCGCTTTCGCCTTGGCTTTCGGCGTGCAAGAGGTTAATGGCATCTCCAAGCTATATGCTCTTCGCCAATCTTCTACCTAGCTTGCTGTATGTGCATTGTGAGCAGCTCCCTGGCGCCCTTGTATCTTTGCTGTTTGTCTTCTTTATTTAGTTGGTGAGTGTTGTAATTTGGAGTTGTAATCCTGGCCGGTTGATGGCTTTGTTAATTCAAAGCCGGGCTCTTGCTTGAGCCTTCGTTCTAAAAAAAGTTAGAAGACTTTCCTTAGACGCACAAAAAACACCACCTAGAAGACATCGACTTTTTCTAGAAGCTAGCATTCTTATAATAAAACTATAAAACCAGAATTTGGTTAAATATTACTCCAAAAATATATACTTTATGTATTACAAAAATGTTATCACTGGATCAGTAATAAATATCTCATAAACCATGTACAAAATATAGTAGTTATTTTTCAAGATTTTGTATTAACCAACCAAAATATGTTGTATGTATCCCAACAGAGGAAGCACTATTTAAACTCTGTTCGAGACTACGGCAAGTAGAAACACATCAAATTTTGGAAAACATAAAAATAAACTCCAAGGAGGTCTTGGAATATGAGGAAAGCATTATTGTTGAACAATGGCTTCTTACTTAATATAGGTAATAGTACTCTGTGTTGGGATACTCAGGTCATTTGTTTAGAAAACAGTTTATCCCATCTGATTATTGGATGTCTCCTAAAATTTTCAAAAAAGAAAGTCAATGACCAAATATAAACAAGTAATTGCAGCTTTGAAAAAATCCTTCAGTACAATCTCTAAGGCCACTTTTGGTTACCTGCATGGTGGTTGGTATGTCATATCTAAATGAAATTGTTTATTTTTTGTGATGTTTGGTTGCCTGCATAAGGCCGTAGCTAGGTGTCCGTCATATGTAGAAAAAAGCCCCAAAAGGCCATATTAGGATGGCCGTTATTCAGGGCAGGCCTACACGCAACATGAAGTAGGGAATTTAAATCATTTCTTGTTGGCCAAGTTGCATCTCTCCCTCTATCTCACAGCTCATGCAAAACACATCCCTAAAACAATCATAAAGGTTATTTAACCTACGAACCCCACCAACCCTTATGCAAGCAATCAAACTATTAGCCCTTAAGGTTTTTGCATCTGGCTAGCCTTGTTCTCAGTGGGGCTGACTAGGGAACTGGTGATGAGGGTAACCAATAAACCAAACATGCCTAATTGTTTACTTTGCTGCACAGTGGCTTCTTAGGACTCCATTTCTTTGCAACGGTGACCAAGCAACAAGCCATCACACCTTAAGACAACCTGCTCCGTGTTACAACAACAAATCTTACTAAAATCTATTATGAATTCAGTCGCACAAGATATATCTATTATGAATTAAGAAAAAAATAAATTAGTACTAGTGGGAATGTGTCCCACATAATCTTAGGTTGCAGTGCTTCACACCCGTCTCTCACGCATGCATGCATGCAAACAAATAAGTAATACATGGAAGCATGACATTAGCAGATATTATCTTGGTTTTATTTTTGTTAAACTTTTATCTCCCAAACCAATAATCTGATTGATGACCCGCTTTCACCGTTGACTTCATCGTGACAAGATTTTTAAAACTAGATCCCGTGTTGATATGTTTTGATATAAAAAAACAGTAACTATCATGTTAATTCCACTTACTTACCATATTATAGCCATTTAATTATCAGGTTTATCATAACTTGGTTTCTAGATTAGTCAATATCATTATCTCCATACTATAATCTGGTAAGTAGACAGAGAAAAAATTGTAACCCTATGAAATAATATGCTAACCCAATATGAATAATCCCGCAAACCATGTACTATAAATTTGGTAACCGGCAGCGACGAAAAAAACATGGTAACACGAGATCGTGTTTTGAAGCCCTTGCCGAGAATAACTCGGTGAAAACGACTCGGTAATACGACAATGGTTTGTGAGATAAATCATTTTAAAAACCAATTTTACCAACAAATGCGATGATGAGAGGTGGAAAATTCTTACATGCATGTGCTCTCCCCTAGGAATTTCTCCAATAGGACCCCGTGGTTGTGTAAGACTAAGTGGGGGGCACTTAGATTTTCCCTTTAAATTAAGAATATGATATATTATGATTCTTTTTATGTTTTTGATAAATTGATCAAACTATCATTAACTATGAGCTTGCGTGCAGTCATAATAATTTTTTTTTCATGCAGCGTTTCCTACCATCGGAATTCGGCATGGACCCAGCAAGGATGGAGCATGCCCTTGAACCAGGAAGGATCACATTTAATGAGAAGATGGAGATAAGAAGGGCGATAGAAGAAGCAAACATTCCCCACACCTATATTTCTGCTAACTGCTTTGCTGCTTACTTTGGTCCTAACCTTGGTCAAATGCGTACCCTACTTCCACCCAAAGAGAAAGTTCACGTATATGGGGATGGCAACATCAAAGGTAAATCAATGTAAACATTACTAGACGTAGCATTATTTAATCCTAGTTGTATGACTCCTGGGCTTATCTGACTCTCTTGAGATTTCTACTTCTGAATGTGCGGTCATACAAACTATGTAGGGATATTCATGGACGAAGATGATGTTGCAACGTACACAATCAAGTCCATTGATGATCCACGGGCCTTGAACAAGACAATATACCTAAGACCGCCAGAAAACATCCTTAGTCAAAATGAGCTGATTGCTAAATGGGAAAAGCTCTCAGGAAAGGTTCTTGAGAAAATTCCCATTCAAAGTGATGAATTCTTGGCATCAATGAAAGGTAAGGGAAAAAACATTTATTGGTTGGGCATGAAGTATTATAAACTCAGCTTTGGTAGCATGGTGAAAGGGCCACATAGATTTCCCAGGAAAATATTGCCATCTTCTTTCTAGGACATGGAATTAACTGTGTGAAAATAATTTTTCAAATGTGAGAAGTTTTGCTTCTTTTAGTCCAGGAATTGTCTATTGCCGCCTAATATTTTTGAGGTAATTACCGCCTCATTAAGATAACAGGTTAATTTTTCTTTGTTTGAACATGAAGTGAAGTCATGCCTTGTCCCCCACCCCTCAGCCCTGCGCAAAAAAGAAGCCATACGTTGTTCACACAATTTCTAATAGTTTTTACTTCGACACATGAAGTCATTACTTGCTACAGACAACATTAAAGTATAACTAATTATATATATATATATATATATGTGTGTGTGTGTGTGTGTGTGTGTGTGTGTGTGTGTGTGTGTGTGTGTCTTTTCTGAAACAATTGTATATTATAAGGAAACTATTTAGACCGGCTAGATGAAACATTGATCCATTACAATAACAGTTCATATTTAAATTAGTCATGAAATGATTTTCTCAACTCGTACAAAAATAGCAATCAAATTCTGCAAAAATGAAAACAGTCTGCATGAACTAAATTGATCAACGAAGTCATGTACATGATAATTTTGATTATAATCAAGTGCAAATTAAATATATGCGAGAAATATGATTCCCTCCACAAGCGACTTTGTTAATTTTAGTGTGTTGTTCGTAACTAGTAATTATATAATCTTTCACATTATACATTATTTAAGACTAGTTAGAGAAATTATTATTTGTATCGATCATTTCCTTAAAGAAAACTTACAAAAATCTAATTTCGCCCCAATTGTCCTACCTATTGGTCTACTCATGCAGGTACGGACCTTACTAATCAAGTTGGGGTAGGGCATTTCTACCACATTTTCTATGAGGGTTGCTAACAGCAAAAGAGATGTCAAGTCTTGTAGCACTGGCTAAGTACATAAGCGAGCCAATAATTTGAGAATATTTCAATTGGTCTGTAACAATTCTTCGATTCTTTGGAAGCAACACACTAGCATCATATGGTGTTGGAGAGGGCTTGCCGTCACTGTAACCAAAGCGACTCAAGATCTTTTCCACACAGTGAGATTGAAGCAATGTAATCCCACCATCATCGTCTCTCAACAACTTGATGTTCAGAATGACATCAGCCACTCCTAAATCCTTCATCTCAAAACAGCGATATAGGAAATCCTTGACCTCCTTAATAACATTCAAATTTGTTCCGAAAATCAGTATGTCATCAACATTCAAGCAAAGCATAACTCCATCACCCCCACCATGGCGATAGTACACACATTTGTCAGCTTCGTTCACAACAAAGCCTGCAGCTGTTAAAGTTCTTTCGAACTTCTCATGCCACTATTTGGGTGCTTGCTTAAGTCCATACAAAGACTTCAGCAACTTGCACACTTTCCCTTCCTGACCATCTATTACAAACCCATCTGGTTGTTCCATTTAAATTTCCTCATCCAACTCTCCATTTAGGAAAGCAGTCTTAACATCCATTTGATGAATGAGAAGACCATGTGAGGCAGCTAGTGAAAGTAGAACTCGAATAGTGGTCAGTCGAGCCATAGGTGAGTAAGTATCAAAGAAATCTTCACCTTCCTTTTTGGTATAACCCTTAACCACGAGCCGAGCCTTCTACTTTTCAATAGTACCATCAGGCCTAAGTTTCTTCTTGTATACCCATTTGCATCCTATAGGTTTGCACCCATAAGAACAATCAGTTATCTCCCAAGTTTCATTTGCCAAGATGGAATCCATCTCACTATGGACCGCTTCCTTCCAGTAGTCAGCACCCTCAGATGCATAGGCCTCTAAAATAGAACTGGGAATGTCATCTATGAGATACACGAGAAAATCATCACCAAAAGACTTTGCAATCCTCTGTCTCTTGCTCCTAGTAGGAACTTCATTGTTCTCCTCCACATGTTTTTTAAAGTGTTCCATCGGAATGGCAGGTTCAGTAATTGTAACTGGTTCCTGATTCGATGAACTAGGCATCTCCTGATTAGATGAGGTAGCCATATCTTTCATGGGAAAGATATCTTCAAAGAAAGTCACATCATTTGACTCCATGATCGTACCGACATGCATGTCAGGTACCTCAGATTTTACAACCAAGAATCTATAACCAATGCTATGGAAAGCATACCCCAGGAAAACACAATCTACAGTTTTTGGTCCCAGCTTCTGCTTCTTTGGAATTGGCACATTGACTTTCGCCAAACAACCCTAGGTTCGTAGATAAGAGAGTTTTAACCTTTTCTTCTCCCGTTCCTCGAATGGAGTTATCACTTTGTTCTTTGTGGGAACTCGGTTTAGGACATGACATGCCGTCAATATCGCCTCCCCCCACCATGCCTTGGAGAGACTCGAAGTTTCTAACATGGCGTTAACCAAATCAGTTAGAGTATGGTTCTTTTTTTCGACCACCCCATTTAACTGAGGTGAATAGGGAGGCGTCCTCTCATGGATTATACCATGTTCCGCACAAAAGGAATCAAATTCATTTGAGAAATACTCTCCGCCACGATCGGACCTAAGCCTCTTGATCTTTCGATCAAGTTGGTTTTCTGCTTCAGCTTTATAGATCTTGAAGTAGTTCAAAGCCTCATCCTTAGATTTCAGAAGATACACATGGCAGTATCTAGTGGAGTCATCAATCAACGTCATAAAATACTTCTTTCCACCTTTTGTCAAAACACCATTCATTTCACATAGATCTGAATGTATGAGCTCTAGTGGTGCAAGATTTCTCGTTTCCGCAGTCACATGAGACTTACGAGGTTGCTTAACTTGCACACACACTTGACACTTAGATAGCTTGACACTGGTGAAACTAGGGATTAAGTTTAACTTCGCTAGTCGCGACATGCAACCAAAGTTAACATGACAGAGACGTGAATGCCACACATTTGATTCACTATTGTTGCAAACATGATTAACAACTTTATTGCAAATGTCTGATAAAGATAACGAAACAGGCCTCCTGACTCATAGCCTTTACCAACAAAGGTTCCGTACTTGGATATTACAAATTTATTCGACTCAAAGACAAGCTTGTAGCCATCTCTACACAAAAGAGATCCGCTAACAAGATTTTTATTGACGGAGGGGACATAATGCATGTTCTTTAGCCACATGATCTTCTCCGAAGTAAACTTCAGATCAACCGTGCCAACACCACGAACAGAAGCACTTGAACCGTTGCCCATCAGCACGGTGGAAGTCCCTGCGGTCTGATAAGACGAAAACATCGAAATATCACCGCATACATGCACATTAGCACCCGTGTCAATCAACCAATCAGGAGAATGACATACTGAAAGAATAGTGGGAAATATACCATACCCAACATCCTTCATGTCATGTCTCCAATGACAACATTAGCGGTCTTGTCGCCTTTCCCAGGACGACGCTTGTCATAGCGATTAGGGCAACTAGGAGCCCAATGATCAGGATCTCCACACACATGACAAACACCTTTCTTCTTGTCATTCTTCTTCTTGAAGTTCGTGTGCTGCACAGCCTTCTTCTTGCCATCAAACTTTGCTTTACCATCAAACTTCCCCTTGTTCTTGAACTTGTGGGGCTGGAAGTTCTTCTTCTGTACCAGATTGGCACTAGAACCTCCCTCAATACCTCGAGCATGATTGTCCTTTGCTCTCGCCTTTTCTTCCACATCAAGAGTATCAATGAGACCCGGAACGGAAAGCTCTTGCCTCTTATGCTTCAGTGAGGTAGCAAAGTTCCTCCACGTGGGAGGAAGCTTAGTGATGATACCTCCGGCAATAAACTTGTCCGGTAGGATACAATTGAAGTGCTCAAGTTCTCTAGCAAATGACTGTATCTCATGAGCTTGCTCAACCACAGAGCGCTCTTCAGTCATCCTGTAGTCATAGAATTGCTCCATGATGTACAGCTCAGTGCCAGCATCCGAGACCCCAAACTTGGCCTCGAGTTCATCCCACATATCTTTTCCATTATCAATTGACACATAAGCATCAACTATGTTCTCACCAAGAACACTCAACAGAGCAGCCTTAAACAAGGTATCCATTTTCTGAAAAGTTTGTGCATGTTGGGCATCTTGCTCTCCTTCAGGTTTGCCAAGAGTGGCGTCATAACAGCTCATGGTCTGGAACCATAAGACTGCTCTCACGCGTCACCTCTTATAGTGGATACGCTCAAACATAGGAGGTCTAATGGAAGCAGCAAAACCACTCGGGGTAAATTGCCTATAATAAGGTTTTTGGATTGTTGGAAATATGAGCAATTTACCGAATGATTTTATTAACAGAAATACTAGATAAAGCATGGCTAGTATAGCAGTGATAAAATAAGCCATGCGATTTGACAAAGAGAAGGTAAATAGTATATATGAAATAGAGTCTAACATATCTAGAGCAGACAGTATAGCAGGTTGCACTGGACTTGGGGTCGGTGTCCTAAAATTAGACATCGGCTCGGCTCATTCCCGCAACCCGCCGCGCGGCGCGGCGCGGCGTGTCGTGCCGAAGCGTGGCGAGGCGGGCGGCGGAGGAGGAGCGCGCGTGGATGTTCCTCTTGTTCTCATGCTCATACAAGTGGGGAAAGAACCTCCCTTATAAGGAGGTCCAACTCCCATTCAACTAGGACTAAACTTTAGTAATATCCCTTGCCTTAAACAAATGGGCTAAGTGGGCTTCTAGGATTTATTTAGGAATTTTTGAAATAGTTATTGGGCTGTCCCAAAATAGACTAAATTCCAGCGGTAACTCATGTTACCTTTTGAGATTTCCAACAGTTGATTCAAGTCCACTACAATTGCTTTGTAACAACTGTATCAGCTGAGCTCACAAGTTTGCAAGCCATAAATCACATGTGCTCATAAAAAAAGTAGGTGCACCAGATAAACGACAGCGCATCAATGCGGCCGCAAAATCAACCACCATGATTGAGCTGCCGACCGGGTCACTGATTGAGTGATATGCAATACTGTATCAGCTAGGACCGTACACGTAATCTCACCACCAACCAACAAGATTGACAACGATTTCACTGACCGATCTCCATATCTGAAGGCCCCAACCAGGTCGACACACCAGTACACCACACCAGGCGTCCAAAAGCAGCCGGCCAGCAGCGATTTGGGTCTACTTCTACAGTTCTTCTTTGTGAGGCATATGGAGAAGAGCAGGGTTCTTGTTGTTGGTGGCACCGGCTACATCGGCAGGAGGATCGTGAAGGCAAGCCTAGCTCAGGGCCACGAGACCTACGTCCTGATGAGGCCCGAGATCGGGCTCGACGTCGAGAAGCTCCAGCTGCTGCTGTCGTTCAAGGCGCAGGGAGTGCGGCTCATGGAGGCGTCGCTGGACGACCACCGGGGACTCGTCGCCGCCGTGAAGCAGGTGGACGTGGTGGTCTCGGCCATGCCCGGGGTTCATTTCCGTGGCCACAGGCTCCTGCTGCAGCTCAAGCTGGTGGAGGCTATCAAAGAAGCTGGAAACGTCAAGGTAGTCTAATTCACTCTGGGTGATTACTATATCACTATATACTACTTATATATGCAACTAATACTTAGTGGCGATCTGAAGCGTTCGTCTCTATCTTTTTTTCTTGAACACTCAATCGTTTGTCTCTATCCAACAAAAAATCGGTGCAACTGGATATTTCACTTCTACAACTAAAGTTGCTCGTAACTTTTTGTGCAACACTAAGTCCAATGGCGGATCTAGAATCTTAGCCTTGGGTATAATTTGGTTTTCGTAATTTGTGAAAAAATATACTATATATAGTATAATTTGGTTTTCGTATATTAACTTGCTAGGTATTTATTGCTCAGTTGGTAGTCAGAAATCTATTTTGCAATTTTGGAGGGGGTGGCTTGGCGAACCTCTAGATCGTCCGCCCCTGAATAAGTCTCACAAATCACAATTTGAATTTGATCAAACTTGAAAGTAGCAGTTTTTTCTCAATCGATCTAGAACAGCAAGTACGTTTTTTAGAGAATAGCAAATACATTCATGTGTAAATGATCTACAGTAGTTTACAAATGACACCACCGTATTGCCGTGGGTGGCAGATTTGTATGTCTTCCAGACTTTTGGTGCTCCCAGCAATACATTCACGTCTAGAAGATTTTTAATAAAAAAGTAGATGTGAGACCCATGTAAGAACCGAGGTTCGAACCCACGGCAGCTGGGAGGCAGCACTGCCCCCTGACCATTGAGCTGAGAGCTCATCCACAAAAAAATAAATGATCAACATTTTTTTACAAAATAAAATAAGTTCAATCTCTACAAAAGCTAAAAGAATAAGTTCAGTATCCAGGCCACTGAGGAGCTCTGAGCAGACGGAGAGAGATAATCTGAATTAATAAGTGTTGGTCTTGGCAAAAATGACAAACACCAACCTTCTGTAAAATCAGAGCGCTTGCTTGGATACTTACTGATAAATATCATCACCTTCATAATTGATCAGGCATGTTTGTGTAGCTGCTGAGTTGATGTGGGTCGGACGTTGCACATGCATCAACAGTGGCACTAGATCTCACTGTCTCCCTTTTTTGTCTGATGCATTATTGGAGCTAGCATAGTTAGAAGACTTTCCTTACACGCACAAAAACCACCACTTAGAAGACATCGACTTTTTCTAGAAGCTAGCATTCTTATAATAAAACTATAACGCCAGAATTTGGTTAAATATTACACCAAAAATATATACTTTATGTATTACAAAAAATTTGTCACTGGATCTGTTATAAATATCTCATAAACCATGTACAAAATATAGTAGTTATTTTTCAAGATTTTGTATTAACCAACCAAAATATGCCGTATGTATCCCAACAGAGGAAGCACTAATTAAACTCTATTCGAGACTACGGCAAGTAGAAACACATCAAATTTTGGAAAACAGAAAAAAAAACTCCGAGAAGGTCTTGGGATACGAGGAAAGCATTATTGTTGAACAATGGCTTCTTACTTAGTATAGGTAATAGTACTCTGTGCTGGGATACTCAGGATATTTGTTTAGAAAACAATTTATCCAGTCTGATTATTGAATGTCTCCTAAAAATTTCAAAAAAGAAAGTCAATGACCAAATATAAACAAGTAATTTAGCAAGCAACTTTGAGAAGATCCTTCAATATGGTCTCTAATTAAGGCCACTTTTGGTTACCTGCATGGTGGTTGGTATCTGATATCCAAATGAAATTGTTTACTTTTTGTGATGTTTGGTTGCCTGCATAAGGCCGTAGCTAGGTGTCCGTCGTATGCAGAAAAAGCCCAAAAAGGCCATATTAGGATGACCGTTATTCAAGGCAGGCCTACACACAACATGAAGTAGGGAATTTAAATCATTTCTTGTTGTCCAAGTTGCATCTCTCCCCCTATCTCACAGCTCATGCAAAACACATCCCTAAAACAATCATAAAGGTTATTTAACCCACCAACCCTTATGCAAGCAATCAAACTATTAGCCTTCAGGTTTTTGGATTTGGCTAGCTTGTCCTCAGTGGGACTGACTAGGGAACTGATGATGAGGGTAACCAATAAACCAAACACGCCCTAACTATTTACTCTGTTGTGCCGTGGCTTCTTAGGACTCCATTTCTTTGGAATGGTGCCCAAGCAACAAGCCATTACACCTTAAGACAACCTGCTCCGTGTAACAACAATAAATCTTACTATAAACAATTATGAATTCAACCGCAAAAAATATATCTATTATGAATTAACAAAAAAAATTAACTTAGGAAAATACTATGACGGAACCTGTCGCACATAATCTTAGGTTGCAGTGCTTCACACCCCTCTCTCACACGTGTATGCATGCAAGCAAAAAAGTAACACATGGAAGCATGACATTAGCAGATATTATCTTGGTTTTAATTTTTGTTAGACTTTTGTCTCTCAAACCAATAACCTGATTGATGACCCGCTTTCACCGTTGACTTCATCGTGAAAAGATATTTAAACTAGATCCTGTGTTGATATGTTTTGATATAATAATTCAGTAACTATCATGTTAATTCCACTTACTTACCATATTATAGCCATTCAGTTATCAGGTATATCATAACTTGGTTTCTAGATTAGTCAATATCATTATCTCCGTACTATAATCTGGTAAGTGGACAGAGAGATAAAAAATAAGTGACCCTATGAAATAATTTCCTAACTCAATATGAATAATTCGGCAAACCATGTACTATACATTTGGTAACCGGCGGCGACGAAAAAAAATGCTAACACAAGATCTTGTTTTGAAGCCCCTGCCGAGAATAACTCGTGAAAATGACTCGCTAATTCGATCAACGGTCTGTGAGATAAATCATTTTAAAAACCAACTTTACCCATTAATGTGATGATGAGGTGGAAAAATTCTTACATGCATGTGCTCTCCCCTAGGAATTTCTCCAATAGGACCTCGTTGTTGTGTAAGACTAGGGGGGGGGGGCACTTAGTTTTTCCCTTTAAATTAAGAAAATGGTACATTATGATTCTTCTTATGTTTTTCTTAAATTGATCAAATCATCATTAACTATGAGCTCGCATGCAGTCATACTAAAAATATAATTTTCATGCAGCGTTTCCTACCATCTGAATTCGGCATGGACCCAGCAAGGATGGGGCATGCCCTTGAACCAGGAAGGATCACATTTGATGAGAAGATGGAGGTAAGAAGGGCGATAGAAGAAGCAAACATTCCCCACACCTATATTTCTGCTAACTGCTTTGCAGCTTACTTTGGTGCTAACCTTGGTCAAATGCGTACCCTACTTCCACCCAGAGAGAAAGTTTATGTATATGGGGATGGCAACATCAAAGGTGAACCAATGTAAACATTACTAGATGTAGCATTATTTTATCCTAGCTGTATGACTCCTAGGCGTATCTGGCTCTCTTGAGATTTCTACTTCTGAATATATGGTCATACAAACTATGTAGGGATATTCCTGGACGAAAAAGATGTTGCAACATACACAATCAAGTCGATTGATGATCCACGGGCCTTGAACAAGACAATATACCTAAGACCGACAGAAAACATCCTTAGTCAAAATGAGCTGATTGCTAAATGGGAAAACCTCTCAGGAAAGGTTCTTCAGAAAATTCCCATTCAGAGTGATGAATTCTTGGCGTCAATGATAGGTAAGAAAACAAACATATATTGGTTGGGCATGAAGTATTGTAAACTCAGCTTTAGTAGTATGGTGAAAGGGCCACATAGAATTTCCCAGGAAAATATCGACATCTTCTTTCTAGGACATGGAATTAACTGTGTGAAAATAAATTTTCAAATAGTTGCATAGAATGGTTTATCCTGGTGGAGGGATATGTTAGGACGTGTACTACAGAATAATGGTAAACTTCTTTTGAAAATGTGAGGGAGTGAGTGAGAAATTTTGCTTCTTTTTCTGTAGGAATTATCTCTTGCCGCCTAACATTTTTGAGCTATTTGCCTCCTCATTAAGATAACAGGTTAATTTTTCTGTTTGAACATGAAGTGAAGTCAAGCCTTGTCCCCCACCCCTCAGCCCCACACAATTAATAAAGAAGGCATACGTTGTGCGTGCGTGTGTGCGTACAAATTTAGAATTAAGTGCATGATTTCGTCAACTACAATGAGCAATACTATCATATTCCATTATTATTATATCTTTTCTGAAACAATTATATATTATAAGGAAACTATTTATATTGGCTAGATGAAACATTGTTCCATTACAATAATAGTTCAAATTTAAATTGGTCATGAAATGATTTTTTTTAACTCGTACCGAACATAGCAATCAAAGTTCTCCAAAAATGAAAACAGTCTGCATGAACTAAATGATCAACGAAGTCACGTAGGTGATCATTTTGATTATAATCAGGTGCAAATTAAATATATGTGAGAAATATGCTTCCCTCCACAAGCGATTTTGTTAATTTTAGTGTGTTGTGTGTAATTAGTAATTATACAATCTTTCACATTATACATCATTTAAGACCAGCTAGATAACTTATTATTTGAAACCATCATTTCCATAAATAAAAAACATGTAAAACCTAGTTTTGCCCCAATTATCATACCTATTGGTCTACTCATGCAGGTACGGACCTTACTAATCAAGTTGGGGTAGGGCATTTCTACCACATTTTCTATGAGGGTTGCTTGACAAACTTTGACATCAAAGACAATGAGGAAGAAGAAGCTTCTCTACTCTACCCAGATGTTCAGTACACCAGGATGGATGAGTACATGAAACGCTATTTGTAACAAAAAACATTATGAACCTGAACTATATTCATGCAAGCTCAACAACAACAACAACACATGCTAAAGAATAAACAACATCTATGTTTGGAGAAAGATTTACTAATAAGTTACTCAACTAGGGCATAGTTATTCAAGTTATAATCAAGTCAAATTATGTGTTATGTACCGTCTATAGGTTCCATGGAGATGTCTAGAATAAGAAAAGAGTTCAATGTAAACTAAAATGAAGACTCCATCAGTTTGAAATAATTGGGATTATATTTCTTGTAACTTTGAACTTATAAAATATTTCTTATTGGTTTTGGATTTGATGTAATAGACTTCTAAATTATTTGGATTGTACGCCGATGAAAATTAGCTTTCAAGATACACGTCGTATAATGTGCGTGGGTGCCTCATTATGTTTCTCAAGCTATGCTTCGAATTTTTGATTTCAAATTTTGTGACAACATACATTCGTGTTGTGTCTATGTGCTGGATTTTTTTTCAGAATTGTTTGAACATTTAAAAATGAGCTACCGAGTTTGGAGCACCGGGAGCACCCTAGGGGTGGGAGCACTAGATATTCTCCCCAAGGGCAAGGCCTAGGTCGGCATCCGCGGCCGATGGGCCCTGTGCCAGGTGGCGGAGGAAGCCGATCGACTACACCACGAGAGCTCGGCGGCGGTCAATCAGGGTTGTTGTGGTCCCTATGCGCCCTAATATCGCTGGTGGAAAGACCGCGGCGACGATGGAGGAGTGCTGGCCATGGAGGCCACGCGTATGACGGAGCAGACGACTCCGGAGGAGCCGCTGACCAGGGAGGCCACGTGTACGAAGTCACCATCTGGTATCTCATGTAGTTCCGTTTGGTTTTTTGAAAATTTTAGTTGAACTTGTCAAATATCGTCCTGTTTGAATGTGATATATCAAACTTGCTTCAAGTTCCTCTGGTTTGCATGAAGTTCATTTGAAATATGGGCATACATTTCAGTGGCGGAGCTAGCACAGGATCATTGGGGGGGCCAATGGCAAAATATGGGTTTATGAAGAGGCAAAACTCCCTATTTTTCCCAATCTATGCCATCACAAAAAAAATTCTTCAAAGAAGATCCCAGACTTGGGGGGGCCACAGCCCCCCCCCAGCCATACACATACCTCCGCCAGTGATACGTTTGGTCCATTCTGTGGCCGGCTCCCGTATCTGTGTCTGCAGACGTTTAGTGTGTGCGATTTAGGGCACGCCGTTGGAGATGCCTTATGTTACCTTTTGAGATTTTCAACGGTAAGTTTAAGTCCAGTACAATCGCGGATGGAACTTTGTAACATGCGTGAACTGTATCAGCTGAGCTCACAAGTTTGCAAGCCATAAATCACACGTGCTCATAATAAAAGTAGGTAGGAGTACATCAAATACACGACAGCTCATCAATGCGGCCTCAAAATCAACCACCATGATAGAGCTGCCGGCCGGGTCACTGATAGAGTGATGCGCAATATCAGCTAGGGCCGTACACGTAACGTAACCAACCTACCACCAGGTTGACAGCGATTTCACTGACCGATCTCCATATCTTGTGAAGGTCCCAACCAGGTCGACACACCACACCAGGCAGTCGGCAAGCAGCGATTTGCATCTAGAGGCATGGAGAAGAGCAGGGTGCTTGTCGTTGGAGGCACTGGCTACATCGGCAGGAGGATCGTGAAGGCGAGCTTAGCTCAGGGCCACGAGACCTATGTGCTGATGAGGCCGGAGATCGGCCTCGACATCGACAAGCTCCAGATGCTGCTGTCGTTCAAGGCGCAGGGAGCGCGGCTCCTGGAGGCGTCGCTCGACGACCACCGGGGCCTCGTCGCCGCCGTGAAGCAGGTGGACGTGGTGATGTCGGCCATGTCCGGTGTTCACTTCCGTAGCCACAACCTCCACCTGCAGCTCAAGCTCGTGGAGGCCATCAAGGAAGCCGGAAATGTCAAGGTAGGCTAACTCGCTCAGCCGAATTAATATGTGAATATATATATATGCAAATATTCTCTCCGTTCCTAAATATAAGTCTTTTTATAGATTTCAATATGAACTATATACGGAGCAAAATGAGTGAATCTACACTCTAGAATATGTCTATATACATCCGTATGTAGTCCATACTGAAATCTCTAAAAATGACTTATATTTGAGAACGAAGGGAGTATAAGTTAGTGTGAACTTTTTCTCGCAAAAAAAAGTTTGTATGCACCATTTTTTGGGAGGAAAGTATGAAGTTTATTACTTTTAGTTAGTTGATGACGACCTTCAACCGTTGTCTCTTTCTAACAAAACAATTCGGTTCAACTGGAAAATTACATTTCTATATACACGGCAAGTTTCTCGCAGCTTTTTGTGCAACACAAACTCTCACCATGTGCATTTGATCGACCTGTAGAAAATTATAAGTAGCAATTTCAAAATTCCTTTTTTATTACATGCATAAGAATCTATGTTTGATACTCGCTAAAGCTGGGTTTTTTGTGTGCTTTTTTGGAGGATTCCGTCTGCTATGCATCTGCTCCAATACTCTCCAGTTTTTTCGTACATACATAGAAAGAAAATGCACAAAGTATGTTTTGATCTGTCTTGACCAAATAACGAGCACCAACCTCCAGTAAAATGAAAGCCTTTGCTTGGCTACTTTCTGGTAAAATATCATCTTCTCTGTTATTGGTCATAACTGTTGAATTGACGTGAGACACGGAAGTTGCACACAGCAACAGCAGCGCTAGATCTCACTGTTCCCTTTTTCGCTGGTGCATTATTGGACCTTCATTTCTAAAACAAAAAGAGATATAAGAATTAGGTTCCCTTCTGCTATGCCATTTCATATATAGCATTAATTATACTTAGTACCATGATTTTGTATCTCATAAACCGCATACAAATATAGTTATTTGTCAAGATCTTTTATTACCAGCCAAAATATGTCTTATGTATCCCAGCGGAGGGGTATTATTTAAACTCTGTTCAAGACTATACCATGTGGAAACACATCAAAACTTGAAGGCGTGGAGGATATGAAGCAGTGGCCAACAGAGAGGGGAAAGCCGTACTGTAATAGTGTTGAACAATAGCCTCTCAGTCAACCTAGGAATCTCTCGTTCTAAGGTGTATTTTTTCAAGTTCAACTTTCTATATTTAACCAAGTTTCAGAGAAAAAAGTTCCATACCAACATTGCCAAAGTAGTCCATTAGATCCACCACGGAATGTATTCCATAGTGTATTCATTTGGCATTCTAGATACCGAAAAAAAATCCCCATAAACTTGGTCCAATATAAAGATGTCTAACTGTTCAAAAAAGTAGTGTGCCTTATATTTTGGAAAGAATGAAGTAGATAATACTCCCATCGTTCCATATTATTTTTAGCTCAAACGGATGCATGAAGCACTAAAACACATCTAGATACATCCATTTTAACGACAACTAATATGGGACGGAGGGAGTTGTACTCCAAGTTTGGACGTGTTACCTTTTGCAGAAATTGTTCAACTCATATGATTAACAGCTCATGTTAGTTAGGATGTCTCTTTTTCCAAAAAATAGTCGACAACAAAATATGCACATGTATTTTCTTTGCAGGGATATGCACAAGTACTTTAGTTAGCAGCATTGAATAGCTTCACCACCACATGAAATCTTCACTTTTCTGTTGTTTGTTTTCACTGGTTATCTTTCCTCCCC
>NC_041383.1:77637844-77667507 GCF_002162155.2 Triticum dicoccoides
AATTTATCAACTTATTTCTTTTTTCCTTTTCATTTCCTTTTCCATTTTAGAATCTGTGAATATTTCTGAGGATACAACAACATTATTAAGAATTCTTGAATAATTTTTAAATACAAGAAAATTTATGAAAATAAACGGACTTTTTATAAGTAGTAAACTTTCTAATTTCAAGAACATCATTAAAATACACAAAAACAGAAAACAAGATAACATTTATAATACCAATGATATTTTTTATAATTTGTGTTTTCTAAAAAAATTGTGAACATTTCACTTAAAATTCTGTTATATTTTCATAACATACGTGGACAATTTTTAGAATCTTGTAACTACGCGTTCTTAAAATATGTAACTAAATTGTGCATCCTCCTTCTTAGAGAAAACGGGGAAAAGAGACATATAATTGCTCCAGTGTCGGAGTGTTGAAGTGCCTAGTCCCTCGCTACTATACGCATTCCCTCCAGTACAATGTGCCGGAGGAGCTCCTTTGTGACATTTTGTGCATCCCAATGTCGCCCAGAAGCACAAAGAATCCCTACCTTCGTTGTGACACTCTGTCCATCAAAATGTCGCCTAGAAGCACAGAGCATCCCTACAATTTTGAAATTTCTGAACATTTATAGGGAAAACCAATTTTTCAAATCCGAACATTCATTTAATTTTTGAAACAGAGTTGAAAATGTGAAGATTTCTGAAATCTGTTTTTTTAAATTCGATCATAATATTTTAATTACGAAAATTGAAGCATTTTTAAATTTAAGAACAATTGTTCACAACATGAACTGTTCTGAAATACTGAACATAACTTGAAAACACAATCATTATTTGAATTTCCAAAGATTTTTGAAAAAGAGAACGTTTAAAAAAATGATGAACAAACATTTTTAGAAATTATCAACTATTCTTGGGAATGGGAATTTTTTTGAATTTGTGATTTAAGAAAACGAACTTTTTCCGAAATTTCCAATCATTAGGAAAAACTATTTGAAAAAGCAAAAAAAAATTCACAAAAAAGGAACATGAAAAAAATAAAAATAAAGCCTGTTAAATGAAACAGTAGATAATAAAAAAAATAAAAAATAAAAAATGGACCTAAACCTGTAAAGAAGCTAAGAATGTTCCAAAATGGTCCATTTAGGGTGCTCGCTCGCTCTAGCCTATGCATTTCAGTGCCATTTCATCAAAAAGCGCATAATATATGCCACGGAGGAGGAGAGCTCCTTTTCGGCGCCCTAAGCGTCGCTTAGGCTAGTCGGCGCTCAAAGGTGAGCGGTAGTTGGCCAGCCCAGCTTGCTCGCAACCAGTGCATGCTCAAAAAGAAACAAACAGGAAGAAGAAAAAAACTTCCCCATGTTATTCTGCATGATGTACGATTCAAACCTGCATTCCAGCGTCCACCAACTTGGCTAAATAACCATTGGCGTGTTATATCCAAAAAACAGCACCATTGGCCCATGGCTCAGTCCCAGTAAAAGATTATTTGTAAAAAGAAAACAAAAATTTGAAGAAGAATTCACGAATTTTAGAAAAGTCCATAAATTTTTAAAAAATAATGGATCTCAATTTTTTTACAAAATAAGGAAAACATTTAAAACAATCATTAATTTGAAAAAAGTTCACCGAATTTTCAAAAAAAATACTGATTTGCAAACAGTTTGGTTCATCGATTTTGATAAAAAAAAGTTCATCAGATTTTTTCTAAAAACACAGATTTGAAAAAGGTTCTTCGATTTTGATAAAATAAATTCACGAATTTGAAAACTTTTCAGATTTCCAAAAAGTTCACAAATTTTAAAAAATTATGAATTTGGAAAAGTTCATCAGTTTTGAAAAACAAATCACGATCTCGAAAAAAGAACATTGCAACCGTGACATGGGCCACCCAGTATTCGCCTCCGGTTGTTCCCTCGCTCCCCTGTCTCTGGTTAGCTTTTTTCGCTTGTCTTTCCGTGATGTTGATGACCTCAATAATTGTTGACAGGTTTTTTGAAAAATACAAATTTAAAAATATACTGTTCAACTCAGGAAAATGTTTTCAATTTATTTTAACGAATTAATATTTTTTTAATATTTAAAAAGAAATCATCGTAAGTTATTGTAAAGTTAATGGGATGGAAAGAAATCACCAATTTTAATAAATGATTGAATTTTATAAAAATAGCACAAATATGAAAATATGTTCCACAAATTTTTTAAATGTTCATGTATTAAAAAAATTATGTCTAATTAAACTAGGTAAAAGGAGAAAATGAAGGAAAACATGAGAAAATCTGCATAAGCACAAAGAAAATGAAAAAAAATCACCCAGACTAGATTCTACGTTTTGGAAGCTTACCAACAACGGGAGGAAGCTTCCCGCTCAGCTTATCTGGGCCTATCCTTGAGCGGGATGCTAGAGCCGGGTGTGTGAAACTTATCGCCCTATTTTGCCCCTAGGAAATTCCGACTCACCAACCCTCATTGCCTTCAAAAGTTTCACAATTTTTTTAAAATGCTTGCGATTTGACAAATGTTCATGAATTTGAAAAATATTTAAAAAAATTAGAAAAATTTCATGAATTTAAAAATATTTGCTAATATAAAATATGTTCACGAATTTAAAAATCATGGTCTTGAAAAATGTTAATGGACTTCAAAATGTTCAAAAAATTTAGAAATATTCACCAATATTAAAAGTGTCCATGATTTTTTTTAAATATGGATTTTCAAAATTGAAGAAATAATTGGAATAAAACTAAAAGGAAAAACCGAAGAAAATATCAGTTAAACCTATGGAGGACAGGAAGGAAATCAAATCAGAAAGACGACCCAAAAGCCTTCAAAAACCTTCCATTTACCGTGAACTCAAGGAGCGTACACATACGGGCCCATTACTGAGAACAACTCTCGGGAGGGTGTGCTTTCTGTACCATTTAGTCTCCGGAAGGTTTCCTGAAGTTCAAGTTCAATGTTGATGCGGGATTTGTCAAGGTCTTGGCTAGAGGTGCCGAGGCGGTTGTGTGCGGGGCATATTAGCATAATGTAAATGCTTATAATTTAGTTTGTGGCGCTTTGTCGTTGTATAGTGGTCAGCCATGGGATACCGCCATGGGGCCCATGAATATTAATGAATGAAGACCACTATTTTCCCCTATAAAAGGCAAGGCTGGAAATAGGAGATGCGAACAAACTATTAGCACTTCAAAAAATTCATCGAGTCGAGTGAGCTTGGCTAGGGAACTGATGCAGGTAACAAAACAAGCCCTTCTTGAAACTCCCTATTTTAGCAGTGCCCAAGCAACAAGCCATAACACCTTAAGACCGCCTAATCGGCGTGACATTGTTTTTTTGCTAAAAACCCACGTTTTGTGTGTGTGTGTGTGTGTGTGTGTGTGTGTGTGTGTGTGCGTGTGTGTGTGTGTGGCGATCCTTCTTAATTTTTTTTAAATTGATAGAGGCATCATTAACTATGACCTCACATCCATTCATAATGAACATACAATTTTGCATGCAGCGTTTCCTACCATCTGAATTCGGCATGGACCCAGCAAGGATGGGGCATGCCCTTGAACCAGGAAGGATCACCTTTGATGAGAAGATGGAGATAAGAAGGGCGATAGAAGAAGGAAACATTCCCCACACCTACATTTCTGCTAATTGCTTTGCTGCTTACTTTGTTCCTAACCTATGTCAAATGCGTACCCTTCTTCCACCCAAGGAGAAGGTTCACGTCTATGGAGATGGCAACGTCAAAGGTACCATCAACAAATATTACTTGTACTATTTAATTTCTCCTAGTTTTTAAGACTCCTACTTTTGAGTGTATTTGACTCCCTTCGGATTTCCACTTTTGATTGTGTATTGTAATATCATACTATGCAGCGATATTCGTGGACGAAGATGACATTGCAGCATACACAATCAAGTGCGTTGATGATCCACGGGCCTTGAACAAGACAATATACCTACGGCCACAGGAAAACATCCTTAGTCAAAATGAGTTGATTGCTAAATGGGAAAAGCTCTCAGGAAAGGTTCTTAAGAAAATTCCCATTCCGAATGATGAATTCTTGGCATCAATGAAAGGTAAGAAAAAATCATTTATTTGTTGAGTATACAGTATTTGAAATCTCAGCTTATTAGTACAAAAATGGTGAAAGGGGACGTGGAATTTCTTGGAAAATATTACCATTTTTTCATGCCATCTCCTTACAAGGGCAATGGATTAATTGTGTGAAAATATATTTTCATTGTATATAACCGTTTTTGCTTCTGGGGAGTATCTTAGGACATGTGTACAACAGAATTATGTCCGTCTTCTCCCATAAATTTGGGAGAGAGAGAAGCATGGCTTCATCTAGCCAAGGAATTATCACTTCACTAAGATAATCGCCTTAACTATTCTTTTCTTTTACACAAAGTAGGCATACCTTGTTCACATGATCTCTAATAGTTTCTATTTTTGACACATGAAATCATTTAAGAATAACTAATGATTTCTAATAGTTTTATTTTTGACAACATTAAAGAATAACTAATTAACTTAGATTTATTATTTATTCCGATTATCATTTACGAGGATGCACAAGTCATCCTCGCTATTCTAGACGACTCTCTTATGGAAGTGGAAATATAGAATTAAGTGCATGATTTTCTCCACGAGAAATAGTAAACATTATCATATTTTTATTATTATTAAATACTTCTATTTGGAAGCAATTATTTGGTATGAAAACTATTTATATTGCAAAATGAATTTTCTAATTATACTTAGATTGGTCACGAACAGACTTTTAAATTCATATAGAACATAGCGATCAAAGATCTTTAAAACTAAAATACCATAGCCATGCATTAGATAATATATGAAGTCATGTACATGATCATAAATTATAATTAAATACAGATTAGATAAACGTGAGAAATATGATTCCTCCACCATAAGAATTCTTTTTTTTGAGCATCAGTACAAACACAAGCGCTCATATACACGCGCATACACTCACCCCTATGAACGCACACACGCACACCCTACCCCTATGAGCACCTCCGAGAGACTGAGCCAGCATATCATCTTGAGATTTATGAAGCCACCTACCTCCTCCCACTGAAAGCACATGACCGGAAATCCTGAAAAAAATCCAGGAATAATGCGAGCACCAGGATTTGAACCCTGGTGGGTTGGGAATACCACTGTCCACCTAACCATCTCAACCACAGGTTGGTTCACCCATAAGAATTCTTTTGTTGTTGTGTTGTGCGTATCCATAGCGCTTACTTATGTTATTTAAGACCTCTTTTTAGAACCTTGCAAAATCTAGTTTCACCCCCAATTGACATACCTATTACATATTCTACTCGCATGCAGGTACAGACCTTGCTAATCAGGTGGGGATAGGGCATTACTATCACATTTTTTATGAGGGTTGCTTGACAAACTTTGACATCAGAGATGATGGGGAAGAAGAGGCTTCTCTACTCTACCCAGAGGTTCAGTACACCAGGATGGACGAGTACATGCAACGCTATTTATAACTACAAACTTGATGAACCTGAACTCTATTTTCTCAACGACACCAGCACACAGTATGCACCACCTATGTTTGAAGAAAGTTCCATTGATATGTTACTCAACATGGGCATAGTTATTGACATTGTAATCAAGTTAATGATGTGTTATGTACCATCTGTAAGTTCCGTGGAGACAGGGCCGTCTCCAGGAAAGGGGCCCCGGTGCGAAACGCAAAATGAGGCCCCAAATTTGCATATGCTAACAAACTAACATAAATAAATCATACTCTCTAATTTCATGTAAAATTTATTCATGTATATAATACCAGTGCTAAAAATCTAAAAGTATGGGTCGCAAAATCCAGGTGTGCTCGAGGTAGGAGTTTTAAGTGAAATCAACTAATTGAAAAAGAAAATATAAATTTGGTACCCCGTGGTATTTCATCAAACTAAGCACTTCAAAAGGCACAAAACTCACTCACCTCACCCTGCCATCATGAGCTGAGCTGCTGTGTACTCCATTGTGCCTCCTAACCCGCAGCCTGAAGAGAGAAATCAAAGCTCACTCACCACGCGCCCTGCCATCCTATCTGGACAGAAGGAGATACATAATTTGAGGAAAAATATTCTCTATGGAAAATTGATGCAGGAGTGGGGAATAAAAGGAGGGCGGACTAGCTAAATGCCAAAGCATCGGATGAAGCGCAATAGAAAAAGATATTGAAGGTGAAAACGGCTACTATTGCTAACTCGCTATTATTATTGGTGAAACAATTGCCTGAAGCCCAAATCATAGATGTAAAATAGAAGAAAATTTAGGAGAAGGAATCATGAGAAGAAGCTTCAGAGCTTACGTACGGAGAAGTGAGGAAACTCGGGGATCACAAAGCCATGCCGCCATGGCCAGGATCGATCTGCCTTCAACGTTGGTCCACTGCCATCCGCCATTCCCGTGGGGAGGAGGGGAGTCCGGACGTGAGTCACTCTTGGGGGAGGAGAGGAGGTGGCGCACAATCGAGACAGAGGTGGAAGTTCGAGGGAAGGCGGCGGGTTACCGATTTCTCGGGGCGCAGGACCTACGACGACTCGTATCAGATCAGCCTGATTTTTTGCATCAGATCAGGCTGATGAACCGGGGTGGTTTCAACTATTTTTTTTACAGGCTGATGTTGGTATTCCCCGATCGGGGGCCCCATGATTTCGGGGGCCCTGTGCGATCGCACCGTTCGCACAGCCTTGTCGACGGGCCTGCATGGAGATTCCCTAGAAAAATGGTGTTCCATGGAAATGGAAATGAAGACTCCATCAGTTTGCAATAGTGTGGATTCTATTTTCTTTAGCTTTGAACTTATAAAAATTTAATATTTATTTGAATTAGCTGTAAGGAACTTTCAGTTTATTATTTGGATTGTATGTATATGAAAACTAGTTGTAGCATACATGCCGTAAAATGTTCTATCCTTGAATATTTCAACCACTAATCATGTATAGTCTCGAACTTACGAATGCTAGCCAATACTTACATAATACACGCAAAATGAAATAACCGCGTAGATTTAGGGTTACCAAGAGCCAAGTAAGGAATTTCACGCTATACTCAAGGAGCTTAGTCCAGGTCAACAAGAGGACATTGGGTATGAGGTAAAAGCTTGGATGTTAAGGTCATTGGATAGGTATGATGATGCTGCACTCGCTCAAGTTATTTTTTTTTCATATAAAATCTTTAGCCAAGGAGCAAGTACAGAGAAGGATGTTGAAGATAAATCCACAAGGCTAGAATGAGATAGGGAGAAAGCTTCAGTTGAAGGAAGATAAATATTTAGTGAAAAGCCATGGAAGCAAGCATTGTGGATGATATTTAGTAAGGTTGCACCCAAGCTTCTAGTTGTCAATGTGTTGTTGCTAGAATAATTGAATGTTTAGTTGTTTAATATCTTGGGCGAGTTGTTGATTAATGGTTTCTGAAGGTTTCTAAGAAAGGGAGGGTTGGCTCTCACGATGCAGGTATGTCGTCCGCATCTTTGTGTATGGACTAAGAATCAAAAATCTCCTATACTCCTTCCAGTTCGGTTATCAGTCGGGCATGGGTTTAAAGTCTTCAATTTGGCAAATAAAACATACTATGTGATATGCCACAAAAATATATGGTTGGAAACTCATTTGACGACTAACTCTGATATAATTGTTTTGTTTGAGAGAAAATCCGATATAGTTGTTGGAAGTGAGTACTCCCTCCATTACTTTATGTGTAAGGTGTATTATTTTCATCATGGTGACCAATGCACATAAATATAAACAATTTAGGACGAAATTACCCTTGTATAATTTGTGAATTAGCAGCAAGTAAATCATTTTGGGTAGGAACGAAAGAGATACACACAATCGGGAGAGACAGTTTCCTCTTTGGACAGATACATGCAATAGGGGGTAGATACTTTCCTTTTTCCGGAAGACCAAGATCCAAATTATGAGGAATCGGAACAAATGCACCATACATTGTGGATTTTATAAAAAAAATACACCTTACATAAAGAAACGGAGGGAGTACTTGTTAACTTAGCAAACTGATGCGGACTACACATGTCGGTGTTGATTGTACCAGCGAAGTCGGCAAGAGAGAGACGCAATTTTGTTACACGACATGATTTCTAAATTCCTCCAAATAAAAAATGATTTCTGAATTTTGATCGATCTAAACAATCATCTACATCAGTGTCAAGTTAACGGCATGCTGACCACATATGAAGCCTATGTCTTGGGTATGATGATGGTTCACTGTGGTTTCCTGGTCAGGTGTCAGCTTCCAATACACAGAACCAGACCAAACCATATCCATTCTGCCCATACGCTCGCGATATATTGAAACTGCCTCGACAGAGACACGACATCCAAGATGACATGCAAGAGGAGCCCACGGTGTCATTTACCGGACTGATAGACACCACTTGAGCCAAAAGAAGGGTAGCCATGGCCCAGGGTAAACGCTGCCTGCATGCTCATCGGGGTGTAAGAGGTATTTAATCGAACGAGCTAAGAAACAACTGGTCGTGATGGTTCACAACGAAAGTAATCTACAGGCCAAGCGACTATTCAGCAGTGGAACCGACTGTTCAAACTTCAAACTGAACCATATTTTAATTTCCATGCAGAAAATTTGCGTCCTATGGCCTTGGTGCAAGTTGGCAGAGAGACGTCTCTTGTCTGGGGGTGGCAGGTAATTAAGATGATGCTCAGCCTGATAAAGATTCCCGCGCCTGGAGCTCCATTCGCCAGTTCAGTCAACCGCCGATTACAAAAGAAACACGCATGAAAGCACTCCTTCATCGGCTCAAGACCTCCAGTGATGCACGAACCTTTTATACATGTACTTCTTCCTCGAGGGTACCAAATAATTGTGTTCTTATCCATAGACAATGCAATAGCTAATGATGAGTGAGTGACGCTTATGCTAGGAAGCCACAGTAGAGCATATAGCGGCTTCATGTACATATTGCAAAGAGTAGTATCTCTTGTTAAAGCATTTCAAATCCTATTCGAATAGGATTAAAATTTGATTATAAAACAATCAAATTTCATTAAATTTGTTTCGCTGTCAAATATGTAATTAAGATGATGCTCAGTTTGATAAGATTCCAGCGCCTGGAGCTCCATTCGCCAGTTCAGACAACCGCCGATTACAAAAGAAGCACGCGGGAAAGCACCCTTGCGTCGCCTCCAGTGATGCATGATCATGAAACCTTTTATATTTGTACTTCTTCCTCGAGGGCACCAAATAATTGTGTACTTATCAGTAGACAATGCAATAGCAAATGATGAGCGAGTGATGCTTATGCTAGGAAGCCACAGTTGAGCAAATGGCGGCTTGATATACATATTGCAAAGAGTAGTATATCTTGTTAAAGCATTCTGAATCCTATCCGAATAGGATTAAAATTTGTTTCTAAAACAATCAAATTTCATTAATTTTTTTTCGCTGTGAAATATGTAATTAGTTGTTTATTTTATACAATTTTGATATTTAGAATTCTAGCACCCACACATCACAATGATACATAGAGGGTGTTTGTTTCCAGGGACTTATTGGCTTAGGGACTTAAAAAAGTCCCTATAAGTCCCATCTAAACCAAACAGGAGGGACTTATAGGGACTTAAAGTGGTCGTTTGGGACTTATAAAATAAGACTCTCAAGGAGGGACTTATAGAGACTTATAGTTGTAATATGGTCTTATAGGGACTTATAAGTCCCAGGAACCAAACATGTAGGTACTTTTTAGGAACTTGGGACTTATAAGTTGGGACTAAAAAAAGTCCTAGGACTTATGAACCAAACAGGGCCATAGGCTGGACATTTCAAACTCCTTTTCGGGACGGGTCCATGCAACATGGCTACCATGCCACGCATCCGGTCCCCACGGGGGCGCCAGATCCGTTGTGGCCAGCCAAGACAACACCTTGCTCTACCCTGCCGTGGTAGGAGGGAAACACCACCATCACCATGCCTCGACATCCAGTCACCAGCAACGTCATCGATGTGGAGTAACGCCGCCACATCCAGATCAGCAGCGCGCCCCCCTCATGAGGAGAGAAACCCTGTCGCCGCCGTCCACTGAGCAAGTGTTGCCTGTCGGCTTATTTCAGCAGTGGCAAGGAGAGCATAGAGAAAGGAGGAGGTCGGGTCGACGACAGCTAGGGTTCACCAGTGCCGCCACGAGTTCACATAAACATGAAATCATCGTACATGTAATGGTTACGAGTATAAATTTACAAACATTCTCAAAAAACAGAAAAAACATGACCAAAAAATAAGTAAAAAACATGAAAATAGAAAAGAAAACCGGTAAAACCGAATATAAAAATGAACAAAAAACCTTCTGAAACCTTACCAAAACCGGGCAGAAGGTTCTAGAAGGTTCCTAAGACCGACGTCGGCCTCTCGCTTCCGCCCACTAATGGGTCGGCATGATAACAACGTGTACTGAGCGATCCACCTAGTATTATTCGGAATGGGCAACCTATAGCATTTTTGTTTAAATTTACGGGTGGTCAGCCCCAAGCATAACCTAGTAACCACATTGTTTATATTTTTTTCCAAAAATATTTAAGTATTAATAGATTTATGAAATGTTATGAAAACCAGTTTAAAATGCATATATTCTGGAAACTAGAAAAAAACCATCTTCCTCAATATAAATGTTAATATATTTAAAATAAATCTTCATCTCATGCTTCAGAAAGGTATTGTATTAAAAAATATTCATGTATTCGAAAAAACGTCCACCTATTCTACAAAAGAGCCGTGTATTAAAAAAATGTTCATGTAAGTCTAGATATATCTTCATATACTGTGAAGAAAAAGTTTAACTATTTTCCCCCAAAATAATGTAACACAAAAATAAATACTGAAGAACAAAACAGAAATAAAACTAATGCACTTTTTGAAGTTTCTATGCATGTGTTTTAAAATTAATGCTCCTTTTGAAGTTTCTATGCACGTGTTTTAAAATCAATGCTCCTTTCATTCAAAGGATTATCATACCATTTTTAGAGAATTAGAATCTTTATATATTTCTCCTACATTGGTAATTCGATTCATAGGAATGAACCTATACAAATTCTTTCATTTGTACTACATTCTAGCATCCATTCCAACTTATTGGAAACAATCATTGTTTTCCACGTGACGCAATCAAACAAACCCAAATAATGTAGAATTTAAACGAGCATGATATTCCTTCCCGTGTTTTTATTGTCCATGCATTTTTACAATCATGCGAATCAAAGAGGCCCTAACATGTCACAGGGGTGGAGTTGCATGTTTTATGTCTGTCATGAAGATCATTATCCACTGCATTCGAACATGTACTAAATACTACTCCCTCCATCTCAAAAGAAGTTATGTAAATTTTGCATGAAGCCAATCGGTGGGTAGTTTGGCCATGTTTGTAGGGAAAACCATCACAATTACTACAACACTAATAAAGATATAACATGACAAATATATTTTATCGTGTATCTAATGATATTTATCTGGTGTGAGAGCTTTTGATAGTTTTATCTACAAATTTGATCAAAGTTGCACTATTTGCCTTCCCACAAAAATTTTACGCCATGCTGAGAGTAGTAAAGTAGATTTTCATGTTAGAAATGAATTAAATGGAACACAAAATAATACATTTATTACCCATACTTAATGCTGAGAGTACTTGCGAAACTAATGAACTTACAACGATCTAGTCTAAGAAGGGAAACAAAAGAAGCTTCCAAAACGAGAAAGATGCATGAACAAATTACATGATGGATTTCCCCGGTTACGGGACGCCACTACCGTCAGCTGTCCCAGGCCTGTCCGTGACGCCGGCGTGCAGGAGCAACGCCCAGACGAGCGTGACGAACTCCCCGCCGCGCCCCATGGCCTCGACATGGCCCTTGACGTTCTTCGACGGCGCCACGAAGAGCACCATCTCCGACCAGAAATCCGCCAGGAACCGCCATGCCGCTGCCTCGTCCTCCGGGTACGCCTCCACCAAGCTGCTCCCAAGCTCGGCGCCGCGCTGCAGCACCTCGTCCCTGGTGGTCGCGCTCAGCTCCTTGCGTAGCCGCTCGTACCTCTGCGTCGTCGATTCGCTGGCGCCGTCGTCGTCCTTTCCCAGCGCCGCCTTCACGTCCGCCACCACTTCCTTGTACCGCTTGTCGGTCCACGCCGGGCTGTCCGGCAGCAGCCCTGGCGTGGCCGCCACCAGGTACGCGCAGTAGTACGACAAATGGCAGGCGGCTGTCATGTCGGCCGCCGCCGACGCCGGGTAGGCCGCGTGCGAGTACTTGATCTCGAAGAGCCTCGTGCCGATGTGGCAAGCGAGGATATGCTCCGTGGTGCTGCTGGTGCCGCTTCCGGCGCCGATCGCCGGCCACGCCCAGCTGTCGACCTTGCCTCCGAGGCCCACCAGGTGCGCTGCCGGCGTGCTTCCTTTGTCCAGTCCCCCATAGCTGCTCTTGAAGGACCGGAGCACCGCGTCCTTCACGGCCGGCGAGACTTCCACCGATCTCATCAGCCCTGCGCGCCCGTACAGCTTCTCCGAGAAAAGCCCCGACCGCTTGCCGAAACGGCGAGGCTCCAGTACAGAGTTCTGTCCGATCTTGTCACTCCAGCGCTTCGCCGGCCTGAGACGCAACACTCTTTCTAGCGCCGCGTCAGTGCAGCGCCCCGGTGTACCGCTTCTGAATCTGATGTAGTGGCCGAGCAAGGCCATCTTGGTCCAGTTGGAGCACACGCCGGCGATGATCTCACAGGCTTCGGTGAGCACGGTGGCCAGCAGGAGGAACAAAGTGATGAAGTAATAAGCTTTTTGGTAAGATGCTGGATCTGGAGCCGGGTCCTCTCCGGAGTCGGGTCTGAAGGCGATTACCCTTTTGCCATGATAAACCACTCCCACGCCGATAGCTCCGGCGATGATGAGAACCGAAAGGATGTAGTTCAGGACGGCGCACCACCCACTGAACGAGCACAATGGGAGTGGAGAGTAGTAGAAATCACTTGCAAACCAGAGCTCGTCCACGAGGACTCGGAACACCCGGTCCGTGTCGGTGCCTCCTTTGCCGTCCCCGGCGGCAGCGTCCATGCCCCTGAGCACGAAGTCGACGGCGTTGCTAGACCCTGCCTCTGCCAAGGGGTACCCCGAGAGCCGACGACGGAGACTCTTGAATAGGGAGAATGAAAGGCAGAGGTCCCTGAGCTCCCGCCGCTTGGCGAGGAGGCCGTCGCCATGGTCGGACAGCCACCAAACACGGTTGAGGGTCACGAGTGTGCTGAGCTTATTCTTGAGAGCGTCGCTCTTGATGCGGTACCCCTGGGGCTTTTCCTCGACGTGCTCCTTGCTCTCCCCTACCACCACGTAAGGAGGCACATGCCCATTGCCCTCCTCCGCGCCGTCCTCCACGAGCTGGGCCATGTAGCCGGAGACAAGCCGGGCGTTCTTGCCGACGGCGTAAGAGTTGCCCGTCATGAAGAAGGCGACCAGCTTAAGCACCACCTTGGCAAAGCCGAGCAGGAAGAAGACGATGAAAACTGCTTTTCCCAGTATGCCCAACCATGTCGCCTCGGGGATGCACATCACGATGAGGCAAGCCACCCAGGCGTACATGAAGAGGAGCTCCACGGGGGTCCGGACCTTCTGGCCGTCGACGCC
Organism: Triticum dicoccoides; assembly: GCF_002162155.2. Classification (NCBI taxonomy): domain Eukaryota; kingdom Viridiplantae; phylum Streptophyta; class Magnoliopsida; order Poales; family Poaceae; genus Triticum; species Triticum dicoccoides. The sequence continues at coordinate 77,651,518 of NC_041383.1, forward strand.
GACGTCGCCGGAGGAAGGCGAGGCGGAGGCGGCGGCCGCCGAGGCCGCGGCGGCGTCAGCGTTGCCCTTGATGACGACGATGAGCACGCTCCACAGGAGGAGCGTCCACATGGTCTGGACCTCCCGGCTGTTCTTGCCTTCCTCGACTTCCTGGCAGCCTGGGCGCCCCTTGCAGCCTTGCAGCGCCTTCCTCTCCCCCAGCAAGGCGCTGATGGCCGAGGAGGTGAGCGGGATGAAGGCGACGGAGGCGCCCCAGACGACGAAGCGGAGCGCCGGGTGGCGGCAGCGGCGGCTGTAGGTGCTGAGCGCCACCACCAGAATGGCGAGCACCGCCGAGGCGACCGACAGGCCTGGCACGCGGGCCGCCTCGACGGCAGTCTGAATCGTGCTGCTCGTATCCATGTTGCCAGTACAAGATGTTTGAACTGGAATCAGTGGTGGTGTGTGTTGATGCTTGGGAGCGTGCCCATTTATAGGGGAGAGCGGCCGGCGTTCGGAACCACTGAAATGAGCTGGTGCACGCCATGACCGGCGTTTGGAACCAAGTCGGCAGTCGGCATGCACGACAGGCCCCCGTGCCGTACGTGCAGTGTGTTTTTCGAGCGGGAAAGGGGAAATAATTTGCGGGTATAAGTTGACTTGACCTCGATGGTACTACCACAGCTGCTGTCTTTGGATGCTTGATTTCTTCTTTATTTGGTCGAGAAGCTGTCAATGAAATAAGCGAACCCGGTAACGGTCATGCATGCACGCGTGGGAGCCTCGGAAAGTCAAAATGTAAGGCAAGTCGGCATGAGGTTGATGGAACTGAAAATGAATTATTCTTCTGTCCCCTGTACACGTCATACTGTCATATCCATAGGACCATCGCTAAGTTTTGTTTGTGTATATTCTACTCCCTCTATAAACAAATATAAAAACATTTAGATCACTGCTTTAATACTCTATAAACGCTTTTATATTAGTTTATGGAGAGAGTAATATTCATGTCGTACTCCCTCCTTCCTAAAATGTAAAGCATGCTTGACTTTAAACGGTATTTGGTGCACAACGTTAACCGTTAATACATATAAAAAATGCATGGATTGAATATGTATAACCGGCAACATCATATATGTCTTCCAAAACAGTTTTATTTCATGTATTAATTTAGTGGACATGCAATAACTGAAAATCATAGTTAAAGTTGTATGGTGAAGACCAGAAAAGTCAAAACTACCTTGTAGCAACCAGCTCGTCGTGCTAAATAATTAGTTAAATCCACACAGTTGACCTCAAATAAGTCGTCCCCACAGGAGACCGTAGGGCAAAACCCTAGTGTACCCTATGGTGTCGCAGCCCGTTGGTGCCTTGATGGGGTGTGTGAGCTATAGTTGTGGGTGGGGCCGTGGGTGATGGGGTTAGAAGCGAGCAATGCTATATCTACGAAGTTCCCCGAAACCTAGACACCCCTCTGGCGGCAGCTAGGGTTTTTGATGTGGAATCGCAGCGACCGCTAGTGTCTCACCGGCGGGTCACGTCTGAGATCCCGGCGCGGGGATGGCTTCACCTTCCCATGGCGCGGGTGCGGAGAAGATGCCGGAGTCACCCAGGGCGGCGAGAGCCCGTCTGGAGGAGGCTCTGGGCAAGCTGGGAATCACCGATGAAGAGGCAACACCGTTGGTGATCGATGATCGAGAAGATGACAGACCGAAGAGATGGCTCATCGCCGACAAGGTTCTCTATCGGAACCTGCTTCATACCAACACCATTGTCGACGCTCTTCGGCCGGCCTGGGGTAATCCCCGAGGTCTACAGTTCAGATCGATGGGGGAGAATATGTTTGTGGCAGAGTTTGAGAATCAACGGGACCGCGATCGCATCTGGCAGGGATCGCCATGGCATGTGAGTAAGAACGCTGTAATCCTGGTTGACTTGAAGATTGCATGCGGCCCGACGAAGTAAAGTTTGAACGGCTCCTTCTATGGGCTAGGGTTCCAAATCTCCCATACAATCTGCAAGATGATACATGGGGGAAACTGATCGCGCAGCAGATCGATAAGGATGCTACCTCAATTCAGTTCGACCACGATGGTGGTTTTCTGCGAGCGCGGGTATCCATTGATGTCAGCAAACCTCTCAGGAGGTGGATCTTGATAGATTCTGCTAAAATAAAGAGGGTTGATCTCTATGATATACAATACGAGCAAGTCCCTCACTTTTGCTTTTCTTTTGGTCGTTTGGGCCACTCTGAGATCATGTGTCCAACACCGGGTCCTCGAGATGACAAAGGAAATCTTCCCTTTGGACCTAAGTTGAGAGCACCGGAAGATTGACGGAAGGCTACCTCGGTGGACAGTTCAGGTCATGAGCATCATACGGAGCCGAGCAGCCAGCGAGAGTCTAAGAATTCTTCCAACACCAGTAAGGGCGATGAGGTGACCTCCCCAGCAAAGGAACGTGCAAACTTCAAGCGGAAGGGAGCCCCAAAACAGGTCTACCGGCGGGTGGATCACACTCCTCTCCTATTAACGAATGTTGTAGCTTCTGGGAACATTGACCCTACTCGGGAGGAGGATGTAAATGTAGCAGCACCTGGGGATGGACAAGAATTAGAGAGGGAAGCAAAGAAGAAGAAACCCGCACCTGAGAATTCAGCAGAGACTGCAGGGCAGTCCTGCCCATCCCAATGAGTTGCATAAGTTGGAACTATCGGGGGCTTGGGAACCCCGAGATAGTTCGAGAGCTTCGCAATATTGTGAAGCAAGAGTTACCCCTCCTACTCTTTGTCATGGAAACGAAAATATCAGCGAAAAGAGTAGAGAGCCTGCAACACACGTTGGGTTTCATAGGATGCTTTGCTGTTAACAGCACGGGTTTGAGCGGCAACATTGTATTGTTTTGGTCCAAGGATGTGGACGTCGATCTGAAAAACTTCAGTTCCGCTCACATTGATGTGATGGTGCGGAGGACAGATCAAGCTTCGCCAGAATGGCGGTTTACGGGGTTCTATGGGACCCCAAGAGTGGAGAATCGCCATCAGAGTTGGCGATTTCTTCGAACGTTGAATGACATACAACACTCTGCTTGGTTATGCATGGGAGACTTTAACGAGACTCTCTACGCCACCGGACACTTTAGTACCTCGGCCAGGCCGGAGTGGCAGATGAGAGCTTTTTTAGAGGTCGCCAACGAGTGCTCCTTCCAAGATCTTGGCTGGTCTGGGGTGCCCTACACTTGGGACAATCGACAGGGAGGAAATTTGAATGTTAAAGCCCGTCTGGATCGAGCATTTGCTAATGAAGATTTCAGGCAGGTTTTTGATCACATTAGAGTAAGGCATGTTTGTGAAGCTGAGTCGGATCATTGCTTTCTTGTTGCAAATATGAATCAACTGCCAAACAGGCCTCGCTCAAAGAGTCAATTTCGATATGAGAATGTTTGGCAGACTCACATCGATTATGAACGCCTTGTTACTGAAACTTGGCGCCAGAGCCAACGGGGACCAGGACTGCAGGGTGTGGCTGATTCCCTTGGTGAACTACAGAGAAGAGTCGAACCATGGGGAGCTAAGGAGTTCGGCTGTCTAGCCAGGATAGTCCGTCAGCTACAACAACGTCTTGACAGGTTGCGACGGCAATCTATTGGTTGGGGTCCTTTTGAAGAGGAGAAGAAAACAGTTATAAAGCTCAGAGAAGCGCTCAGGAAGGAGGAAATTTGGATGCGGCAACGATCTCGAGTACCTTGGCTACGAGAGGGCGACCGCAACACGGGATTTTTTCATGCACAAGTGAAAAAACGACAATGACTGAACCACATTGCTGGCCTACAACGAGCAGATGGCTCGGTGTGTGCAAACGAGGAGGAGGACAAAGATGAGGTTCAGAATTTTTATCATCAGCTATATGAGTCCCAAGGGGCATCCGATTGTAGCGTGTTGTTATCACATGTTCTAGCAGAGTAACACCGGCTATGGGAGAGTTTATGGACAGACCCTATGAAGCTTCCGAGGTGCGTACAACATTATTCCAGATGTCTCCGTCAAAGGCGCCGGGTATCGATGGCTTCACAGCGGGTTTTTTCCAGCGGCATTGGGATTTTCTTATAGAAGATGTAACACAAGCAGTCCTCGGGTTTCTTAACGGGGGAGATTTACCAACAGGTATAAATGATACCTCGATCACATTAATACCTAAGGTACGTCACCCCTAGTCCATCTCCCAATATCGACCCATCGCTCTTTGCCCTCTACTCTACAAGATAGCAGCTAAGGTTATTACTAATTGTTTGAGGAGCTTGATGGATGAGTTGATCAGTGATGAACAGAGCGCTTTTGTTCCCGGATGCCTGATCACGGATAATATACTTGTTGCTTATGAAAGCGTTCACACAATGAAGAGAAGGAAAAGGGGGAAAATCATATGTGCATAGTGAAACTGGACATGATGAAAGCTTAGGATCGAGTGGAGTGGCACTTTCTGGAGTCCATTCTGTTGAAACTTGGCTTTAGCATCAATTTTGTTCAACTGATAATGAAGTGTGTTACTTAGGTGCGCTTCACAGTTCGCGTTAATGGTGAACTTCTACCATATTTCACACCCTCAAGGGGCTTGCGGCAAGGATGCCCTGCATCACCGTTCATGTTCCTTTTGTGCGCAGAAGGACTGTCATTATTGCTTAACTCGTATGGTGGATACATTGACAGTAGTAGATAAAGGGCCTATTGTCCCGATTCATAAGGGCCATTTGTCCCGGTTGATGAACCGGGACTAAAGTGTCATTACTAATGCCCTAGACCTCTAGTCTCGGTTCTTACACGAACCGGGACCGATGGGCCTCCACGTGGCCGCTGCGGACAGCCCAGGTAGGGGGCCTTTGGTCCCGGTTGGTGGCACCAACCGGGACCAAAAGGCATCCACGCGTCAGCAGCTGGCTGGAGCTGAGCTTTTTTTTGAAAGGGGCTGGTTTAGGGGTTTTGGGGGTTAATTTAGGTTGTTATTAGCTAGCTAATAGAGAGAAGTGTCCTCTCTTATATCCTCGTGCTTTGTTTACCAACGCTACTGCCATGTTCATTTCACCAGCTGATATATAATAACTCTTCATGCTCGCATCATGCATCATCATATATAATTACAAGTCCTATTAATCATGCATCATCATACAACTTCTACTCGTTATTAATAACAAGTCATATGATGATCATCCTCATAGTCATCGAACCAACCCTACTTAACTATTCTTAGCACATGATCATCAGTATCATGTAGGACCTAAATACCCTTAAGGTAAATGTCACGACCGGTTTTCCAATAAAATATTTATTGAGAAACCAATCTTTTGAGTCCAGTATGAGAGAAATCCTCCTCACTGGTAGACAATTTCTTGATACAATAAGCCAGTAGCATAAAATATATTACAGGGTCGAACTGCGGTTGCTCAACCAAATTATTACAAGCACGCCAATAATTATACATAATGGCGGACATGACACAGTGGTGTGGAGACATACTACTGACTCGAGGATAGGGCGGTGGTGGAAAAACACAGCGGGGAGAGAAATACAAGACTCTAAGTCTATCATCTCATCGAGCGTCGAGGTGAGGCTCGATGAATTTATTTGGTAGCGGAAGCGGATATAAAACAGTGACCAAATCCAGGGTCGCACGAGACTGACTGGGACTCCTCTAAGTGTCGGACTCGCTATCAAACTCTTCATCCATGAGATCGCCTTCGTCAGCATCTGGCCAAATCAACAAGCCAGTGAGTACTTTGAAAGTACTCGCAAGACAGTTCGGACGTAAGATATAACAAATGCATGCATGGATGCGTCACGAATAAATTCATCAATGTACATTAAAATTTTTTTGCATAACAAGGTAAGTAAAAGGGAAACGGCGGTAGTCCGCCAGAAACCCCAACAAAGCATAAATAAATATCGATTGGGTGTCTGAAGCGACGCCTCGAAAGGTGAACAAATAAATTTAGGGAAATGATGCCACAGTCGGGCGTTGTAGCGACACCACATAAAGGGCTTTAAAAGAAATGCCACAGTCGGACGTCGGGGCGACATCACAGAAAGGGCTTTAAAAGAAATGCCACAGTCGGACGTCGGGGCGACATCACAAAAAGGGCTTTAAAAGAAATGCCACAGTCGGACGTCGGGGCGACATCACAGAAAGGGCTTTAAAAGGAATGCCATAGTCGGACGTCGGGGCGACATCACAGAAAAGGGCTTTGAAAGAAATGCCACAGTCGGACGTCGGGGCGACATCACAGAAAGGGCTTTAAAAGGAATGCCACAGTCGGACGTCGGGGCGACATCACAGAAAAGGGCTTTAAAAGAAATGCCACAGTCGGACATCGGGGCGACATCACAGAAAGGGCTTTGATTCACAAGTAAATAATACTCATAATAAATATTTAATTCATGAGAATAAATGGGTTAGTCCACCCACAGGAATAATCATTTAACCGGAATTAGCACTCATGCGAATCACCGGAGTCTCTGTCATCAAAACTGTCATTGTTAGGACAAGATAATACGAATTTGGACATGGAATAGATGATTTGGAGGGATATATGACTCTGTAGAGTTTGTACAAAATTATTCCCACAGCCAACGGATTTCCGTAGTCACGAAGGACTAGTTCCGTTTACGGTATTTCGGAAGAAAACACAGCTAACCAGTACACACCCATCCTACCTCTCGATGCTAGGAATCACCCTAGACATCGTCCAAGAAAAACTTTTGAGACGGGGAGATCACAATCTCGAATAGCATGGGATCAAATTTATATACGCGTGCTCTAAGGGGTGCCCCCCTCTCGGTCCCAACCGGAAACACCCATGCCCCCTGACCGGATGACTGGCTTTAATCCAGGGCCATGGAACCATCATCACAGCCTCTCCTTTTGGTGTGTACCAGAAAAGCGGTTTGCAACTAACTAAACCATATTCCTTGCAGAAAACATGTGGTAGTACAGGGAAGGAAAAGAGAGGAACTGGACCGGTACGGTTTGACACTGAAGTCACATAGTCCGGCATAAGACTGGCATGCTACAACACTGCCATCTCACCCATCCTCATGCCATCACATGGCCATTCATACTCACATCCATCCACTTATGGATCATCGAACTCACTTACCTCATTATCGCATAAAATAATGTTCATCGATATGCTTCTCAACATGCCATGAAACTAACTAAATGCAAAACATGCCAAGACACTCATCATATCAAAAGTTCAAACATGCTTGCCTGGTTCAGAGTAGTCGGAGCCTAGCTCGGTGAAGTTCGCGGCTCCGTCACCTCCTTCGGTATCTACGGTATAAAGAAAATATATGTGCTATCGTAAATACCAAGGAGTGCACAGCAAGTATACCAAATATTTTTCAAATAAATATGATAAAAAACTAGACAAAATTTTAAAGAGAACAGAAAAAGAATCAATCAAAAATACTTTTCTGCTTAAAAGTTATAAGGGTTTTGTCCAGGGACTAATATGTAATGAAACAGAAGATTTCCAGGGGCTAGCTTATAAAAACAGAAAACGCTTCGGCAGAAACTACGCCAGCCCAAAGGGAAAACGTACTTTGCCCGAAGGCGCTTCCAGAAAACGTTTCAACAGAGAGAGCAGAGAGGCTGACGGTGGGGTCCCACGCGTCAGGTTTGAATTTCAAAAAGGGGGGAGCGAAGCTCATCGGCGCCCGAGAGCCGCGGTGGTCGCCGGCGGCGATCCACGGCGAGGCAGGGGGATCGGAGGGTACCTCCGTGCTCAGGGCGCCATTCCGCGTTGGTTGGTGGTGGTGGTGGTCGCCGGCGAGTACCACGTCGACGGCGAGCTTTGCTCCGGCGGACGGCGGCTCGGGTGGTCGAGGAACTCGTCGGAGAGAGCTGCAGAGATCAAATTGACGAGGGGGTTAGGCTCCTGGTAGCTAGAGAGGGTAACGGACGGGGTTTGGGCGCCGGAGGTGGCCTCACCGGAGCGAATCGAGGTGGCGGCCGAGGCGGATCGGGGCGGCCGGAGTTGAGGGGGAAGACCTCCTCGGGGTCCCCCTAGTGGCCTGGCATGGCGTTGGTGAGGAGTGGGGATGAGGCGTGCATGAGGGTGAGCTCGGGGGCCCTTTTTATAGGCAGCCCGAGGCGGTTGCCGTGAACGGGGATCTCCGGCGAGCGATTACGGCGGAACCGGGGATGTGCAGGGGGATTAGGGACTTGGGCTTCGTCGTTGAGGTCCACCGGTCCCATTTAGGCGCTAAACGGGCTGGGACTTGGTGCTGAGGGTGAGCTCGATGGAACGGGGGTGGCGCGGCACGTCGGCGGCAGGGAGCACGTTCCGTGCTTGCCGGGCCACGGCGACGGTGCCACGGGCGTGCGCTGGCACGGCAGGGACACGCGGAGAGCCAAGGGGCTTTGGGCGGCGCCGGGTGGCGTGGCGAGAGGGCTCGGGCCCTTGTTGGCCGCCACGGGAGGTGCAGCCACCGCAGAAGCTCCCAACGCCGGCGAGGCTCGCTGCTACCGACGCCAGGAAGGCTCCACGCACGCGTGTGAAGCTCCGGACAGGAGGGAGAGGCTGCGAGGAACGTGCCAAGTGCACTGTCTACGCGTGAGAGGAACTGACGAACGCAAACGACACTGAAACTGAAGTTTTCTGAATTTTGAACAGCAGCAGTGCATGCAAGGTGTTCGACAGAATGAAATTGGCATCTAGGGATTTTTCCTTGAGCTGAAACTTGGTGGAGTGGCTTCTCATTGCTCAAGTAGGCTGCCTGAATTTTGGTGGAATTTTTGGGGGAGTGTAGATATGAATTTCATCAAATTTGGCAAATCTGGTCCAAACTTGCAGAGACTAAATTTTGAAAATTTTGAAAAGAGGAGGAGTGGATCAAGATGGTTCTGGGTTGTGGGTACAAAGGACTACCCAGGAGAGTTGGTTTGAGGTCAAAACTCAAATGAAAAAGAGTACTTGCTTTGAAAATCCCTCAGGCTCCAAATAATTTTTCAGATTTGTTTTGAGAGAAAAAAATAATTAGAATAAAATCCAAAACTTGTTTGGATTAGTTGGGACAGAGGACTTAGGTTTATCACAAGGTGTAGGGGAGGTTTTGGAGGGGTTTTACCACATGGGAACAATGCAAAGTCAAGGGTGGTTCCAAGGTATGAAAATCCCCAATTTTTCATAGAGCTTCACTTTAAAAGAAAACAAATTAAACTCCCAAAAATAAATTTGAGAGAGAACCAACAGAGAAGAAGTTTCAAAAGATCAAACACTAAAGTTTGAAAAGATAAAGTCCTTGCCAAAGCAAAGAAAGTTTTTAAGTGGAAGGTTTTTCTGAAAAAGAAATTTTTTAAAATGGCCTCTCCTCAAAAACCACAAAGTTTTTGATAAAAACCAAATAAAAAAATTTGGAGTGTCACAACACCTACCCCCTTAGGAAAAATCTCGTCCCCGAGATTTCAGCTGATCCTTAAATAAGTGTGGATGCTCTGTCCGAAGAAAATCCTCGCTTTCCCAAGTTGCTTCACTGTCGGTGTGATTGCTCCACTGGACTTTGAAAAACTTGATGGTCTTCTGTCGGGTCCTCCTTTCAGATTCCTCTAATATTCTTACGGGATGTTCTCGATAAGTGAGGTCTGGCTGCACATCAATGTTTTCATGGGATACTTGTTTCTCTGGGTTGCTTACGTACTTCCTTAATTGAGAGACGTGGAACACGTCGTGAATGTCGGACAAGTCTTCGGGTAAGTCTAGTTGGTAGGCTACAGTGCCTCTTCGTGCCACTATGCAGAATGGTCCAATGAATCTTGGTGCTAACTTTCCTTTAATCTTAAACCGTTGCAATCCTCTCATCGGGGACACTCTCAGGTATACGAACTCACCTGGTTCGAAGCTGACCCTACGATGTTTCTGATCATAATAACTCTTCTGTCGACTTTGAGCGGTCTTAAGTCGGTCTCTGATTAGCTTGACCTTTTCCTCGGATTCTCTGAGCAGGTCTGGCCCGAAGATGCGGCTGTCCCCGGTCTCTGACCAATTTAACGGGGTACGACATCTTCGTCCGTACAAAGCCTCAAATGGTGCCATTTGTAGGCTGGCCTGGTAGCTATTGTTATACGCGAACTCGGCGTATGGCAGGCTTTCTTCCCAACTGGTTCCATATGTGAGGACACATGCTCTCAGCATGTCTTCTAAAACCTGGTTTACACGTTCTGTTTGTCCATCAGTCTGTGGATGGTATGCGGTACTGAAGGCTAGTTGGGTTCCTAGAGCCTGTTGTAAATGCTCCCAAAATCTTGAGACGAACTGAGTGCCTCTGTCGGATATTATAGTCTTCGGGACACCGTGCAGACAAACTATGCGGGAAAGATAAATCCTGGCAAGCCTCTGAGTGGTGTAGGTTGTCTTCACTGGAATAAAGTGTGCCACTTTGGTTAACCTGTCAGTGATGACCCATATGGCATCATTCCCGTGTCGTGACCGAGGTAGTCCGACAATAAAATCCATCCCTATTTCATCCCATTTCCACTCAAGTATTTTGTTAGGTTGCAGTAGTCCGGCTGGTCTCTGATGTTCTGCTTTTATGCGTTGACATGAGTCGCAACATGCAATGAAGGCGGCTATGTCCCTCTTCATACCGTGCCACCAAAATCTTTCTTGAATATCCTTATACATTTTGGTTCCTCCAGGGTGGATCGAATATGGAGTGGTGTGTGCTTCAGCTAAAATTTGCTGTTTAAGGTCTTCTATGTTTGGCACGCATAGCCTTTCTCCGTACCATAATATTCCTTCATTGTCTATGACGAATTCCGAGGCCTTGCCCATACTCAACTTTCTTTTAATTCCTTCAATGCTGGGGTGACCGGGCTGATCTTCTTTAATTTTCTCCACAAGGTTGGGTTGTATTTCCAAGTTTGATATGGTGCCTTCTGCTACCATTATCAAGTTGAGCTTGGCAAATTCTTGATGGAATTCGGGCCTCAAGCTGTGCAGATAGTTTCCGTCGGAGCTGGGGTTCCGACTCAGGGCATCAGCCACTACATTTGCTTTCCCTGGATGGTAATGGATACCAACATCATAACCCTTTACCAATTCCAACCAGCGTCGTTGCTGTAAATTTAGTTCTGGCTGCGTGAAAATATATTTGAGACTTTTGTGATCCGTATATATTTCACATCGATTCCCAAGTAAGAAATGCCTCCATTCCTTGAGTGCATGAATAACTGCTGCCATTTCTAAGTCATGAGTGGGATAATTTTCCTCATGCTTGCGAAGTTGCCTTGAAGCGTAGGCGACAACCTTGCCTTCTTGCATCAACATGCATCCGAGACCCTTTCTGGACGCGTCACAATATACTTCAAAATTCTTGTGTATGTTGGGTACAATTAATACCGGTGCTGTTGTTAACTTCCGCTTTAGCTCTTGGAAACTTTTCTCGCAGGCTTCTGTCCACTCAAACTCCTTATCTTTCTTGAGCAACTGTGTCATAGGCTTGGCTATGGTGGAAAATCCTTCAATAAATCTGCGGTAATATCCTGCCATTCCCAAGAAACTTCGTATGTTCGTTACGCTGGCTGGTGATTTCCAGTCAAGTACGGCCTTGACTTTCTCTGGGTCCACTGCGATACCGTCTTGAGTCAGCACGTGGCCTAGAAAACCTACTTGTCTTAGCCAAAATTCGCACTTGCTGAACTTGGCATACAATTGGTGTTTTCTTAGCTCTCCTAGCACAATCCTGAGATGTTTTGCGTGCTCTTCTAGTGTCTTGGAGTATACCAGAATATCGTCGATGAATACCACGACGAACTTGTCCATAAACTTCATAAATACTTTGTTCATGAGGTGAACAAAATATGCTGGGGCATTAGTTAATCCAAATGGCATCACTGTGAACTCGTACAGTCCATATCTGGAGGTGAAGGCTGTTTTGGGGATATCTTCCGTTCATACCTTCAATTGATGGTATCCTGACCTTAAGTCAATTTTTGAGAATACCTTGGCCTGAGCAAGTTGATCAAACAAATCGTTTATCCTTGGCATCGGGTATTTGTTTTTGACTGTGACCATGTTAAGTGCTCGATAGTCAATACACAATCTCAGCGTTCCATCCTTCTTTTTGGCAAATAAAATTGGTGATCCCCAAGGTGAGGAGCTGGCTCGAATGTATCCTTTTTCCAGTAATTCCTTTATTTGCTTCTTCAACTCGATCAACTCGGATGGTGCCATTCTATATGGTTTCTTGTATATGGGGGTGGTTCCTGGTGCTAGCTCAATGCGGAATTCTATTTCTCAGTCTGGTGGCATGCCTGGCAGCTCTTCAGGGAATACATCTGGAAATTCACACACTACTGGAACCTTGTTTAGCTCCGAAACGTCCACCTTATTTAATCTCGGTTGCCGGGGTATTCTTCCTTCCTTGGCTAATACTCTTATTGTCTTCCCTTGGTGGTGTGTGAGAATCACGGTCCTGTTGAAACAGTCGATAAAACCTTTATTGGTGGTTAGCCAATCCATCCCTAGGATGACATCCAGTCCTTTATTTTCCAATACAATAAGATTTGCGTGAAACTCCAATCCTTCGAGCTCAATGACCACATTCTGACAGTAATTCTGAGTAACTTACTGAATCCCAGGGGACTTGATGGTTATGGATTTCTCCAAAGGAAGTATCGAAAAATTATTTTGCAAAGCAAAACTTTTCGAAATGAAAGAGTGAGAGGCTCCAGAATCAAACAAAACCATTGCAGGTATTGTGTTGACATGAAACGTACCGAGTACGATATCCGGAGCATTTTGTGCCTCCTCTTTGGTGACATGGTTCAGGTGACCCTTCCTGTGGTTATTGTTGGGATTGAAATTGTTCCGCTTGGGCGCTGAATTATTGCCGCGTTGTTCGGCTTTGGGGTTGAACTCCTTGGCTTGGGGCACGATTTGGCATAGTGCCCTTCTTCTCCACAAGCGTAACAAGTAACGCCGGGGCGATAGGTGAATTCCTTGTCCCTTGCATGAAAATTCTTGATTGGGCGTGAGACATTGGATGAGAATTTGTGTGTCCCACCCTTTTGAAAATCTGTCTTGCTTCAATGATTGCGAGCGTGATTAGTCTGGTCCCTTTTTCGCTTGCGGATATCTTCCAGACTGCGTCTCTCATTTTCCAGAGTAATGGCCTTGTCCACCAGTGTTTTAAAATCAGGAAAAGTGTGCACGACCAGTTGGCATTTAAGCGCGGGCGCCAGACCGTCAAGGAATTTCTCCATCTTCTTGATTTTAGTCATACGCTCCTCATTGGCGTAGCGGGATAATAGGGTAAATTGACTGTTGTAATCTGACACTGTCATGTTCCTTTGTTTGAGGTCATCGAATTCTCTCTTCTTGATTTTCATAATACTCTTAGGAATATGTGCACCACGGAAACCTTCCTTGAAATCATCCCAGGTTATGTCATTTTCGTTGGGATGCATGTGCAGAAAATTCTCCCACCACGATGCAGCTGCTCCTGTGAGATAATGCGGAGCATATAGTACTTTCTCGAGATCTGAACACTTTGCAATAATTAATTTCCTCTCCATATCTCGAAGCCAGTCCTCGGCTTCAAGAGGCTTGTCAGTGTGAGAAAATGTTTGAGGACGTGTCTTCTGTAGCTCAGATAACTTGGAATGCTGCTGATACTGTCCATGATGATTCCCCATGTTGATGACTTGGTTCATCATCTCACCATGTTGTTGCTGACTCTGCTCATAAAGGCGGCACATTTGTGAAAGTGCCGATTCACTGCCCTGTTGGCTTGTCTGTCCCTGAGTGAACTCGTTGTTGGGTTGTGTATCATAATTTTCCTCTGGTGGAGTTGGCATGGAGCGTGTCCAAGGACGAGACATTTTTCACTCTGGGGATATATTTTGTAAAACTCATAAGAAAAGCGGAAAGAGTCGCAAAACAAAACCATAAATGCATAAAGCTGGCAAATAGAAATAAATAACTCAGCTTACTTAAGAAAAACAAATCGACTTGCGCACGGAGAAGGACTGCTCATTACATATCTTACACGCGGGCGGTAATTATACAATACATCACTCAGGATATGCGTACATAATCCTGAAATGTTATTTAGGCTAGTGCACTTCTCCAGATCCTACATGATGCGCAAACAGGCTACTTCTCACAACCTATGTACATATCTTATAAAGCGATACAATACACGGCAGCTAAGCGTACTCAGGCAGAGATGTTGACGACCTCCTTTGCCCTGCCGAGGGCGAGGCGTAGCGAGGTTGGGGACTCGACTTCCTCCTCGCTAATGGGCTCCATACGTGTAGTGTTGCGCAGAGTGGACGGAGCGGTTGCCAGGGGCGGAGCAACACGTACAAGAGCGGGCGCGAAGGGTGGTGCAGTGCGCGCTGAAGTGGGTGCAATGACTTGGTTGAATTCTTCGGTAGAAGGCAGGCGACGAGTAGGCGTATAAGATGCTGAGGACGAGACCAAAGTCAGTGGCGGAGCGATGGGTAGGAGCTCCCTCCTGTTGGCAGCACAGCCATGGACTGAGTCCATGCGGGTAGCTACGAAGTCGTCCACCAGGTTGTCGAAGGCTGCCTCCAGGGCCCGGAGATACTCAATGAGCATCTCAAAAGCCTCGTCTCGTTCTCCTCTGGGGCAGGAGTATGCGTAGTGACAGGTGCAAGGCACATGGCACGGAAGATAACGGTAACGACGAGTCTTCATCACGGGAAGGACATCCCTGAGACGAGCTATCGCCTCGTGGGCTGCCATCTGCATAGCATGCCTCTCCGTAGGCATGGCTCTTCCCACGAACCGGAAGCGGCGTAACTCACCACACCCTCCCTTGAACTGTACCGCGGCCTGGTGCATGGTCAGACTGTCGTTGACTCGGTGCTGGCAGAGTGTGAAGACTGGGCGCACGGATGGCCCCATCGCGACCTGAATGATGAAAGAAAGAAGCTTGACGAACCCATCGGGCACGTTGGCGAAGGTCTGAGACTCGCAGCTGTTGTCGGCCATCTACAAAAGTAGGGAAAATTTCTGCAGGGTCAGATCATAAATTTATGCTGACTGACAGAAAATGACTACAATTGCAAAAATATAAATTTGCTCTATCATGCTAATAACTAATTAGCGATCGCACCTAGTGGCTTCCTACAGTCAGCCTGGCTCTGGTACCAAGCTTGTCATGACCGGTTTTCCAATAAAATATTTATTGAGAAACCAATCTTTTGAGTCCAGTATGAGAGAAATCCTCCTCACTGGTAGACAATTTCTTGATACAATAAGCCAGTAGTATAAAATATATTACAGGGTCGAACTGCGGTTGCTCAACCAAATTATTACAAGCACGCCAATAATTATACATAATGGCGGACATGACACAGTGGTGTGGAGACATACTACTGACTCGAGGATAGGGCGGTGGTGGAAAAACACAGCGGGGAGAGAAATACAAGACTCTAAGTCTATCATCTCATCGAGCGTCGAGGTGAGGCTCGATGAATTTATTTGGTAGCGGAAGCGGATATAAAACAGTGACCAAATCCAGGGTCGCACGAGACTGACTGGGACTCCTCTAAGTGCCGGACTCGCTATCAAACTCTTCATCCATGAGATCGCCTTCGTAAGCATCTGGCCAAATCAACAAGCCAGTGAGTACTTTGAAAGTACTCGCAAGACAGTTCGGACGTAAGATATAACAAATGCATGCATGGATGCGTCACGAATAAATTCATCAATGTACATTAAATTTTTTTTGCATAACAAGGTAAGTAAAAGGGAAACGACGGTAGTCCGCCAGAAAACCCCAACAAAGCATAAATAAATATCGATCGGGTGTCTGAAGCGACGCCTCGAAAGGTGAACAAATAAATTTAGGGAAATGATGCCACAGTCGGGCGTCGTAGCGACACCACATAAAGGGCTTTAAAAGAAATGCCATAGTCGGACGTCGGGGCGACATCACAGAAAGGGCTTTAAAAGAAATGCCACAGTCGGACGTCGAGGCGACATCAC
>NC_041383.1:77667823-77681126 GCF_002162155.2 Triticum dicoccoides
AAAGGGCTTTAAAAGGAATGCCACAGTCGGACGTCGGGGCGACATCACAGAAAAGGGCTTTAAAAGAAATGCCACAGTCGGACGTCGGGGCGACATCACAGAAAAGGGCTTTGAAAGAAATGCCACAGTCGGACGTCGGGGCGACATCACAGAAAGAGCTTTAAAAGGAATGCCACAGTCGGACGTCGGGGCGACATCACAGAAAAGGGCTTTAAAAGAAATGCCACAGTCGGATGTCGGGGCGACATCACAGAAAGGGCTTTGATTCACAAGTAAATAATACTCATAATAAACATTTAATTCATGAGAATAAATCGGTTAGTCCACCCACAGGAATAATCATTTAACCGGAATTAGCACTCATGCGAATCACCGGAGTCTCTGTCATCAAAACTGTCATTGTTAGGACAAGATAATACGAATTTGGACATGGAATAGATGATTTGGAGGGATATATGACTCTGCAGAGTTTGTACAAAATTATTCCCACAGCCAACTGATTTCCGTAGTCACGAAGGACTAGTCCCGTTTACGGTATTTGGGAAGAAAACATAGCTAACCAGTACACACCCATCCTACCTCTCGATGCTAGGAATCACCTTAGACATCGTCCAAGAAAACTTTTGAGACGGGGAGATCACAATCTCAAATAGCATGGGATCAAATTTATATACGCGCGCTCTAAGGGGTGCCCCCCTCTCGGTCCCAACCGGAAACACCCATGCCCCCTGACCGGATGACTGGCTTTAATCTAGGGCCATGGAACCATCATCACGGCCTCTCCTTTTGGTGTGTACTAGAAAAGCGGTTTGCAACTTACTAAACCATATTCCTTGCAGAAAACATGTGGTAGTACAGGAAAGGAAAAGAGAGGAACTGGACCGGTACGGTTTGACACCGAAGTCACATAGTCCGGCATAAGACTGGCGTGCTACAACACTGCCATCTCACCCATCCTCATGCCATCACATGGCCATTCATACTCACACCCATCCACTTATGGATCATCGAACTCACTTACCTCATTATCGCATAAAATAATGTTCATCGATATGCTTCTCAACATGCCATGAAACTAACTAAATGCAAAACATGCCAAGACACTCATCATATCAAAAGTTCAAACATGCTTGCGTGGTTCAGAGTAGTCAAAGCCTAGCTCGGTGAAGTTTGCGGCTCCGTCACCTCCTTCGGTATCTACGGTATAAAGAAAATATATGTGCTATCGTAAATACCAAGGAGCGCACAGCAAGTATACCAAATATTTTTCAAATAAATATGATAAAAAACTAGACACAATTTTAAAGAGAACAGAAAAAGAATCAATCAAAAATACTTTTCTGCTTAAAAGTTATAAGGGTTTTTGTCCAGGGACTAATCTGTAATGAAACAGAAGATTTCCAGGGGCTAGCTTATAAAAACAGAAAACGCTTCGGCAGAAACTACGCCAGCCCAAAGGGAAAACGTACTTTGCCCGAAGGCGCTTCCAGAAAACGTTTCAACAGAGAGAGCAGAGAGGCTGACGGTGGGGTCCCACGCGTCAGGTTTGAATTTCAAAAAGGGGAGAGCGAAGCTCGTCGGTGCCCGAGAGCCGCGGTGGTCGCCGGCGGCGATCCACGGCGAGGCAGGGGGATCGGAGGGTACCTCCGTGCTCAGGGCGCCATTCCGCGTTGGTTGGTGCTGGTGGTGGTCGCCGGCGAGTACCACGTCGACGGCGAGCTTTGCTCCGGTGGACGGCGGCTCGGGTGGTCGAGGAACTCGTCGGAGAGAGCTGCAGAGATCAAATTGACGAGGGGGTTAGGCTCCTGGTAGCTAGAGAGGGTAACGGACGGGGTTTGGGCGCCGGTGGTGGCCTCACCGGAGCGAATCGAGGTGGCGGCCGAGGCGGATCGGGGCGGCCGGAGTTGAGGGGGAAGACCTCCTCGGGGTCCCCCTAGTGGCCTGGCGTGGCGTTGGTGAGGAGTGGGGATGAGGCGTGCACGAGGGTGAGCTCGGGGGCCCTTTTTATAGGCAGCCCGAGGCGGTTGCCGTGAACGGGGATCTCCGCCGAGCGATTACGGCGGAGCCGGGGATGTGCAGGGGGATTAGGGACTTGGGCTTCGTCGTTGAGGTCCACCGGTCCCATTTAGGCGCTAAACGGGCTGGGACTTGGTGCTGAGGGTGAGCTCGATGGAACGGGGGTGGCGCGGCACGTCGGCGGCAGGGAGCACGTTCCGTGCTTGCCGGGCCACGGCGACGGTGCCACGGGCGTGCGCTGGCACGACAGGGACACGCGGAGAGCCAAGGGGCTTTGGGCGGCGCCGGGTGGCGTGGCGAGAGGGCTCGGGCCCTTGTTGGCCGCCACGGGAGGTGCAGCCACCGCAGAAGCTCCCAACGCCGGCGAGGCTCGCTGCTACCGACGCCAGGAAGGCTCCACGCACGCGTGTGAAGCTCCGGACAGGAGGGAGAGGCTGCGAGGAACGTGCCAAGTGCACTGTCTACGCGTGAGAGGAACTGACGAACGCAAACGACACTGAAACTGAAGTTTTCTGAATTTTGAACAGCAGCAGTGCATGCAAGGTGTTCGACAGAATGAAATTGGCATCTAGGGATTTTTCCTTGAGCTGAAACTTGGTGGAGTGGCTTCTCATTGCTCAAGTAGGCTGCCTGAATTTTGGTGGAATTTTTGGGGGAGTGTAGATATGAATTTCATCAAATTTGGCAAATCTGGTCCAAACTTGCAGAGACTAATTTTTGAAAATTTTGAAAAGAGGAGGAGTGGATCAAGATGGTTCTGGGTTGTGGGTACAAAGGACTACCCAGGAGAGTTGGTTTGAGGTCAAAACTCAAATGAAAAAGAGTACTTGCTTTGAAAATCCCTCAGGCTCCAAATAATTTTTCAGATTTGTTTTGAGAGAAAAAAATAATTAGAATAAAATCCAAAACTTGTTTGGATTAGTTGGGACAGAGGACTTAGGTTGATCACAAGGTGCAGGGGAGGTTTTGGAGGGGTTTTACCACATGGGAACAATGCAAAGTCAAGGGTGGTTCCAAGGTATGAAAATCCCCAATTTTTCATAGAGCTTCACTTTAAAAGAAAACAAATTAAACTCCCAAAAATAAATTTGAGAGAGAACCAACAGAGAAGAAGTTTCAGAAGATCAAACACTAAAGTTTGAAAAGATAAAGTCCTTGCCAAAGCAAAGAAAGTTTTTAAGTGGAAGGTTTTTCTGAAAAAGAAAATTTTTAAAATGGCCTCTCCTCAAAAACCACAAAGTTTTTGATAAAAACCAAATAAAAAAATTTGGAGTGTCACAGTAAAATAGCATAAAACAATATAGACCCTCACTCTCCATTATGGAGAATGGAGATCATCCTGTCTCCAATTCTTGTGCTTCACTTCCTTTTGCTTCCAAGAACCTCCTTACGACTGTCCATACATTTTTTCCACTCTTTGATTGTCATGTCTCCACTTCTTTTAGAAATCCGGTATGGACAGTTGAGATTCGTAGGATGACCTGGTTGTATGTTCAAAACATGAAGGTGACCATGTTGATACATCAGAAGAGGCACACAATCATTTAGGATTATCTGTTGAAAAACATAGTAATAACTTTGTAGTTAGCAATGATGTACTAGTTTTAGAAGTATGCAAAGATGCACGGATGTCGTAATAGTAAAAAATCTTACCAGGGTATCTCCATGGTAGTTACTGATACGTCTCTGTCGTATCTATAATTTTTGATTGTTCCATGCCAATATTCTTTAACTTTCATATACTTTTGGCAACTTTTTATATTATTTTTGGGACTAACATATTGATCCAGTGCCCAGTGCCAGTTCCTGTCTGTTGCATATTTTTTATTTCACAGAAAACCCATATCAAACAGTGTCCAAACGGGATAAAAACGGACGGAGAATTATTTTGGAATATTTATGATTTTTGGGAAGTAAAATCAATGCGAGACGGTGCTCGAGGGGGCCAGGAGATAGGCGGCGCGCCCCAGGGAGGCAGGCACGCCCTGGACTCTCCTGGGCCCCCCGTAAGGCGGTTGACACTCTTCTTTTGCTGCAAGAAAGCTAATTTTACGAGAAAAATCTGGGCAAAAGATTCACCCCAACCGGAGTTACGGATCTCCAGATATAAAGGAAACGGTGAAGGGACAGAAACAAAGAACGCAGAAACAGAGAGATAGATCCAATCTCGGAGGGGCTCTCGCCCCTCCCACGCCACGGGAGCAAAGGACCAGAGGGGAAACCTTTCTCCCATCTAGGGAGAAGGTCAAGGAAGAGGAAGAAGAAGGGGGGGCCCCTCTCCCCCTTGCTTCCGGTGGCGTCGGAACACTGCCGGGGGCCATTATCATCACCGCGATCTTCACCAACACCGCCGTCATCTTCACCAACATCTCCATCACCTTCCCTGTAACATCCCAAATTTCCAATTTGGCATGTTACACATAGGTCATGCATGCATATCATATTTTATTGCTTTTTCTTTTGCAATCCTCGAAATCCTAAGCAACTCAAGGACCTCCGGAGAGAGTTGGGGATTTTCTAAGTTTCATATTTGAAATTTTATCAAATAGTGAAGACGAGGATTTGATTTTAATTATTTTCTCTCTGGAAAAATATTTCATTTTAAAATAATAAATGAGGGGAGATAATATGACTTCTCCAAAATAATTGGAATATCGGAGGAAAAATGTTAAAATCATTTTTCGATTTTTATTTGAGTTTATTTCAGGATTTTATTTGCTCCTAGAAAAAAATTTGTTGCATGATTTAAAATTGCATTTTAGGGGCCAAGAAAAGTTCATCTTGTTCTAAATATTTTATTTAGACCGAGAAAACTTGTTTTGGAATTTTTAGATTTTTATTTATTTTTCTAGGAATTTTTCTTCTTCTGGCGGAATGTTAAAAAAAAACCCCTCGCGCCCGACTGGGCCGAAGGCCCAGCCGAGTAGGCCGGCCCAGCCCCGCCCCGCCGCCTTTCCCGCGCCGCCGCCGTGCTTGGCACAGACGCCGAGGGCGGGTCCGAGCCGGACTCCACCCCGGGCGCCCCCTTCCCCAAGCCGCCCCGCCCCGCCCTCCTATTTAATCCGCCGCCCCGCCGCCACACCACCACCCACCACCACCCGCCACCCGCCGCCGCCGCCAGAGCCCGAGCCGCCCCGAGCCCCGATCCGCCGCCGCCGGAGCCCCGCCGCCGCCGCCTCCCGCCGCAGCCCCGCAGCCCGCCGCCCGTCGCCGAGCCCCGCCGGAGCCGCCGCCCCGCCGGACGAGCCTCGCCGGAGGTACCCGACCCCGCCGCCGGTTTTCTTAAATAAACCCTTCGTTTTTTTAAAAAAAAACCCTAGATCGTTTTTTTATAGATCGGTTTATTTCGTCGGTTTATTTACTTAGCGAACGTCCGTTCGTCCATTCGTTTTATCGAACGAGTTCACTGTTTAGTTTCTGCTAACGAACGTTCGTCCGTTTAGCAGTTCGTCGCTTTTCTTTTTATCGGATTTATTCCGCGATTATTCTGATCATGATTTCTGATCCGATTTTCAAACCTGTTTATCTTTTCGCTCGTTTATCGAATCTGGCGATTCAAGCGCCTGGAGTTTCGTCTCGAAACCCTCTTTCTGAATAATCAACTCAAACAAGATTTTTCTTCTGTAAAATTTGGCTTAGATCCAGATTAGTAAAACGATGTTGTTTCTTTTGCCGTTTGAGTTTCGTTGCTTCGTTTGATTGATTCTTCTTGCAAAACCGGAGTTCTTAAGTTGAACTCTCCGGTCAGACTCTTTTATCTGGAGTTCTACTTGTGCATCTTTGACTGTTGCTTATGTACATTATTGTTTGCTTGCGCTAGAATTCCCGGAGTGCGGAGCATGTTACTACGAGTCTCTAGGATACCCGGATCGTCAGCAAGGCAAGTAACACATTGATCATACTCTTTCATACCCAGTTTTTATGCATTAGTTTCAACCCTCAAACATTGCATGACTAGGATGTCCTTAACTTGTGGGTTGGGAAGTAGTTGCTGAGGTAGAACCTATTGCCCTGTTTATTATGAAACCCTTGGAAGTTACTTCTATGTTATGCTTATATTACATGCTATGCTCGTAGACGTGGATTGGGTTTGAGTGATATCCATGACAGATGTGAGATTGTAAAATTAATGGTTTACTTAAGGTGGCAACTTTAATACACATCTGGGTGGATTGAGGCACCTGGGGTTACCAGTGATTGCCTGTTTTATTTTTGGAAATCCCGGGGTTACCGTGTGATTCTCCTATGGACCGCCACCCAGGCTCAAAGGGAACTGAGTCTATTCATGCTAGAAACTTCCGTGTGTAGCCGCAAGCTATTATGGGCTCTAGCATAGTTTGAGTAAGTTGCGTGAAGCTCTTGAAGAGGTGGATCAGCAGGTAGTGGGTTTGTAGGTTTGGTATGGTCCGCCCGGAGTAGAGAGTTAATGCTTCTGAAAGACTGTGTCTCGGTCATCCGTCTCTCAAACACCATGTAGTGCGAGAATCAACGGAGGCGATCGAGTCTTGCGGGGAAAAGTGCGCAAACCTCTGCAGAGTGTACAATCTAATCATGGTTAGCCGTGTCCCCGGTTATGGACAATTCTGAGTATCTAGTACTTGAGTATTCGCATGTATCTCAACATTCTAAAAATTAATATTGTTGGGTTGTTAAATTACTTTTAATTGGGATCATTGAGTTGGGGTGTACCTTCTCAAATGATGTTTCAACTACCATGATAGTTAAATTAAAATTGATTCCTTTGTAGTAGGGAAAAATTGGCTTTTCGCAAAACTATAACCAAAGAGCTTTCCACCAGCCAAAAATGCATGTAGTAGTAGCATTATTCTGTTATTGCTCTTCTGTGTTACATTGCCAGCATATTCCATGTGCTGACCCGTTCTCGGGATGCAACGTATTATGTTGCAGACTTTTCAGACGAGGAGTAAGGTTCGTAGGCCGTTGCCGTGCAGCTCAGTTATAACGTTGGAGTTGATGGACTCACTTTATCTTCCAAGCCTTCCGCTGTTATCGCATTAGATGGCCTTAAGCCATATTATTGTAATAAGTTCTCTTTTGAGACATTCGATGTAATAAGTGTGTGATTGCTACTCTGTTATAAATCCTTCGAAGTACTGTGTGGTGTCAGCATTACTGATCCAGGGATGACACCTGAGCACAGAGACTTGACCGTCTGAGGTCGGGTCGCTACAAGATGGTATCAGAGCACACGCTGAGTGTAGGACACGGCCACTAAGATAGACCATAGATCACACTCTCTTCTCATTTCTGACTCCTCTTCTCTTTCCACCCTTTAGGATGAAGGAGATGAAGACCAAGTTTGCACAACCAGATGAAGACACACCTTTTGGACGCCACTTGAGGGAAGTCACTAGGTACTTGAATATTGGAATACCAAGCTTCACCGGGACGAACAACGCCACCCTACCGGAAGAAGAGCGCTGGATGATTCAAGTATGAGTTCCAGGAAGGACGTTCTCGCCAAATTCCAAACCTATAGAGTTTTCTTTCGAAGCACCCACCTGGAGCCTTGGCAAGAGTATGGCAGCTCATATTACCATGGGACGCATTGGAGAAATCTACAACAAAGAACTAGAGGATACCACCTATCAAATATGTGGGTGCCGAGATGAACAATGGGAGATGATCAGCACCAGGAAGGATAGATCTGTCGCAGCCTTTATCCAGGAGCAAAACTAGCACATTCGACGTCAGGAGAACCAGATGTACGCAGACATGATCGAGTTGAAGAAGGCAAAGACCAGGATCATCGAACTGGAGGAAGAACTTAAGTTCACACATGATGGATATAAGGAGGAAATCAAGACCCTATTGGAGAAGAATGACGACTTAGTTGAGAAGATCGGAATCTTTATGGGAGGACCAGCTCCGAAAGAAGACCTCATTCGTCCGGACAACTACATCATCATCGACGACACCGACTCGGATTCAAGTGATGATGACTATGAAGATGAAGCAGGAGCAGACATCATGGAGTCTTCCACCGATCAAAATTTTTAGATGACCACCATATGATACTAATATTCCCCCAAGTAACTAGTAGTAGTGAGCACTTTTGCGATAGTCCTAGACCGCTTTGTATGCCCTTGCTTGATTGATTGAATGAATGCTTGTGTTTGACTCATATACATATGGGTAGTGTTTCCCCTAGACCTTTTTCTATTCTAAATCTCTTCCATCTAAACCCATCAGATGCCTCCAAGGAGAAACCTCGATTTTGTTTTCCCACCGGAGATCACATAGTTGATTCAGCAGCAGAATGCCCTGATGCAGTTGTTAGTTCAGAACCAGGGCAATGCCAATAACAACAATGCCAACAACAACAACCCGCCGCTAGTGGATAACCTCGCCCGTTTCTTAAGGTTACAGCCGCCAGTGTTCTCCAGTAGCATCGAGCCAATAGTTGCAGATGATTGGCTACGTCGTATTGGAAGGGAGTTAACCACCGCTGGATGCACAGATGCTGAGAAGGTGCGTTTTGCCGCACACCAACTGGATGGACCTGCAGCAGCATGGTGGGAGAATTTCATAGCCACCTATCCTATCGACACTGTCACATGGGCTCAGTTTCAGCAGGCTTTTTGCACTGCCCATGTCTCGACTGGAGCTATGCAGATGAAGAAGCATGAGTTTCGCAACCTACGCCAGGGGAATCGTACTGTGGGACAATACGTGGATGAATTTAGCAAGTTGTCACGTTATGCCCCTGATGATGTGGCCACAGATGCCGCGAAGCAGGAGAAGTTTATGGAAGGGCTGAATGATGAGATGAGTATGCAGTTGATGGTAGCAACCTTCAACAACTACCAGGAGTTGGTAGACAAGGCCCTGATGATTGAAGGGAAGCAGCAGCAGATTGATAATCGTAAGAGGAAGTATGGACAAGGAAAATACAATTCAGGAGCTCACTAGAAGCCCCGTTTGACTCCGAACTCAGGAGGACTTGTTCATAACCATGGAGGACATAATCATGCTGGAGGAGGATCGCATAACCATAATGGTGCGAAGAACGGGAATGGGAATGGAGCCAACAATAATCAGAACCGCTCTAACCCATCCACACCCGCAAAGAGGGACTTAAGCCAAGTCGTTTGCTACAAGTGCGGGAAAACAGGGCACTACGCCAATGACTGCTCTGAAGGAAAGAACGGGAATGGAAACGGGAGCGCAGGGAAGAAGCCCAATCCATTCAACAAAGGTCAAGTGAACCACGTTAACGTGGAGGAGGTTGAAGAGCAGCCGGACGCGGTAATAGGTAAGTTTTTGGTTCAGTCCTTTACCGCTATTGTTCTTTTCGATACCGGTGCATCGCATTCATACATATCAAGGGAATTTGTGGAAAAGTTTAAGTTGCCAACCCAAACCCTTAGGACACCCCTCTTAGTGAGCTCGCCGGGATCAGAGTACATGGCTAGCAGATGGTGCACCCAGATACCCCTAATCATTGGCACGCATGCATTTCCGTCTGACCTAATTATCTTGGAGTCACAAGGATTGGATGTGATATTAGGTATGGACTGGATGTCAAAGTATAAAGGAAGTATTGACTGTGCTAGTAAGTCGATTTATCTCACCACCCCGAAGGGAACAAGGATTAAGTATGTATCTAGGCATGTGCCTAGGAGGAGCCAAGTAAACACCCTCACGGGAGTTGTACAGGAGGAAGTACCTGTAGTAAAGGATTTTCCGGATGTTTTCCCCGAAGAGTTACCAGGTATGCCACCGGATAGAGACATCGAGTTCTTGATAGAGCTATTACCAGGAACAGGACCGATATCCAAGAGACCCTATCGGATGCCAGCAAATGATTTGGAGGAAATTAAGAAGCAGATTAAGGAGTTGTTGGAGAAAGGTTACATTCGTAGAAGCTCATCACCTTGGGGAGCCCCAATACTTTTGGTGGAGAAGAAGGACAAATCCCTAAGGATGGTTGTTGACTACCGAGCTCTAAATGAAGTAACAATAAAGAACAAGTATCCCTTACCAATGATCAATGATCTGTTTGATCAGTTACAAGGAGCTAAGGTGTTTTCGAAGATTGATCTACGATCAGGATACCATCAGTTGAAGATCCGAGAGAAGGATATACCCAAGGCAGCGTTTACCACTCGGTACGAATTATACGAGTATACGGTCATGTCATTTGGACTGACTAACGCCCCTGCTTATTTCATGAGTGTGATGAACAAGGTATTCATGGAGTATTTGGACAAGTTTGTTGTGGTATTCATTGATGACATTATGATATACTCGAAGAACGAAGAAGAGCACGCGGAACACTTGCGTTTGGTTCTCGAGAAACTCAGGGAACACCAGTTATATGCCAAATTCAGCAAGTGCGAATTTTGGTTGAAAGTAGTTTGATTTCTTGGGCATGTTATATTAGGAGAGGGTATAGCAGTAGATCCCAGTAAGGTTCAGTCGGTCATTGAATGGTTGGCACCAACTTCAGTTGGCGAGATCCGCAGTTTTCTTGGACTAGCAGGATATTATCGGAGATTCATTGAGAATTTTTCCAAAATTGCTAAACCAATGACTGAATTGCTGAAGAAGGATACTAAGTTCAAATGGACGGGGGAGTGCGAGACCAGTTTTCAAGAGCTGAAGGAACGATTAATTACAGCCCCAGTGCTAACTTTGCTAGATATACATAAGGAGTTTCAAGTGTATTGTGACGCCTCTCGCTTGGGACTTGGATGTGTGCTTATGCAAGAAGGAAAAGTTGTTTCATATGCCTCACGACAACTGAAGCCACACGAGTTGATCTATGCCACGCATGATTTGGAGTTAGAAGCCGTAGTGCATGCACTAAAAACCTGGAGACATTATCTTATTGGAAACCGTTGTGATGTGTACACGGATCATAAGAGCTTGAAGTACATTTTCACACAGAAGGAGTTGAACCTCAGGCAGAGGAGATGGTTGGAACTTATAAAGGATTACGACATGAAGCTACACTACCATCCAGGAAAAGCCAACATCGTAGCAGATGCTTTGAGCCGGAAGAGTTATGCTAATGTTCTTGTGAGCAATGGAATGCCAAAAGAATTAGCTGCAGAGATCATGGAACTACGATTGGAGATTGTTCCAAGAGGTTTTCTTGCAACAATGGAAGTTCAGTCAACACTGTTGGACAAGATTCAAGAAGCTCAGAAGGAAGACAAAGAGATTGCTGAGATAAGAGAGAGGATGGGCGAAGGTAAGGCCAAAGGTTTTCGCGAGGATGAGCACGATACCTTATGGTTTGAGGACCGAATTTATGTGCCCAACAATTTGGAGATCAGGAAGTTGATACTTCAGGAGGCCAATGACTCGCCATACTCGATTCACCCCGGAAACACCAAGATGTATCTGGACTTGAAGGAACGTTTCTGGTGGACTGGAATGAAGAAGGATATTGCCGAGTATGTAGCCGTATGTGATGTATGTCAGAGAGTGAAGGCAGAACATCAGAAGCCAGCAAGACTGTTACAACCTATGCCAATACCCGAATGGAAGTGGGATAAACTTGGTATGGACTTTATTACCGGATTACCCTGAACCAAGACAGGATATGATTCTATATGGGTAGTTGTGGATCGATTGACTAAGGTAGCTCATTTCATCCCGGTGAAAACAACATATACCAGTGCGAAGTTGGCCAAGATATATATGACCAGGATCGTATGTTTACATGGAGTTCCGAGGAGCATCGTATCAGATAGAGGGACTCAGTTTACTTCAAAGTTTTGGCATCAGTTACACCAGACTTTGGGAACCCGATTGGAGTTTAGTACAGCTTTTCACCCGCAGACAGATGGACAGACATAGAGAGTTAATCAGATTTTGGAGGACATGTTAAGAGCCTGTGCGCTAGATTATGGATCTAGTTGGGATGACAATTTGCCGTACGCAGAGTTTTCTTATAACAACAGTTACCAGGCCAGTTTGAAGATGGCACCATTCGAAGCTCTATATGGACGCAGGTGTAGAACACCATTGATGTGGGACGAGGTAGGAGATCGTCAGTTGTTTGGACCAGATTTGATCAAAGACTCAAAGGAGCAGGTCAAACTGATCAGAGACAGACTAAAGATTGCTCAGTCCAGACAGAAGAGTTACGCAGACTCAAAACGCAAGGAAGTAACTTATGAAGTTGGAGATAGAGCCTATCTACGAGTATCACCCTTGAGGGGAGTAAAATGATTTGGAGTTAAGGGAAAGTTATCCCCGAGATACGTAGGACCGTATCGTATTTTGGAACGGATGGGAGAAGTTGCCTACAAGCTGGAGTTACCAGAAGGATTGTCAGGAGTTCACGATGTGTTTCACATATCGCAGCTGAAGAAGTGCCATGCTGAGATGGCCGATATACCCTTGAATGATACAGTACCATTGCAGGCGATTCGACTAGACAATAACCTGACCTATGAGGAGAAGCCAGTTAAGATTCTTGAGTTTGATAGCCGAGTCACTCGCAACAAGGTGATCAAATTTTGCAAAGTTCAGTGGAGTCATCATTCTGAGGAGGAAGCCACCTGGGAACGAGAGGAAGATATTCGCCAGGACCATCCGCACCTATTTTCTCGCCAACCCGAATCTCCAGGGCGAGATTCATCTTAAGGGGTTAGGTTTTGTAACATCCCAAATTTCCAATTGGCATGTTATACATAGGTCATGCATACATATCATATTTTATTGCTTTTTCTTTTGCAATCCTTGAAATCCTAAGCAACTCAAGGACCTCCGGAGAGAGTTGGGGATTTTCTAAGTTTCATATTTGAAATTTTATCAAATAGTGAAGACGAGGATTTGATTTTAATTATTTTCTCTCCGGAAAAATATTTCATTTTAAAATAATAAATGAGGGGAGATAATATGACTTCTCCAAAATAATTGGAATATCGGAGGAAAAATGTTAAAATCATTTTTGGATTTTTATTTGAGTTTATTTTGGGATTTTATTTGCTCCTAGAAAAAAAATTTGTTGCATGATTTAAAATTGCATTTTAGGGGCCAAGAAAAGTTCATCTTGTTCTAAATATTTTATTTAGACCGAGAAAACTTGTTTTGGAATTTTTAGATTTTTATTTATTTTTCTAGGAATTTTTCTTCTTCTGGCGGAATGTTTAAAAAAAAACCCCTCGCGCCCGCCTTCCCCGCGCCGCCGCCGTGCTTGGCACGGACGCCGAGGGCGGGTCCGAGCCGGACTCCACCCCGGGCGCCCCCTTCCCCAAGCCGCCCCGCCCCGCCCTCCTATTTAAGCCGCCGCCCCGCCGCCACACCA